>NW_011888824.1:6272473-6310708 GCF_000151845.1 Pteropus vampyrus | reverse complement strand
TTTTAAGAAAATGAAAGTGAAATAAGTTTCTGAAATGCTAAAGAAAGATAGACAAGTGGTGTGTGTGAGAGTTTTGTTTTGCTTTTACCACAAGCCTTGTTGAAGTCATTACAATTATATTTGTTATGAATCTACATGTATTGTACAATGTTCTCTTATTTAACTTATGTAACCACATACTCTTTTCTTTAGAGAATCTCATAAAAAAATTTTAATTTGTGAAAAGCTGGGTTCAATGATTTCTGATTCCCTTTCTTCTCTAATGTTCTAGAAAAGTCAGCTATTCTAAGGCTAAGCCTTGCTATGATATGAGATCTTGATTGCTACTTATTCCAGAGGGTACACACTATTAACACCCACTCTGAACAATGATTGTGTTTCTTGCTATGGCCCCACATACTATGCAATATTTAATAGTGTTAACTACTTCCATTGACAAATGACAAGCATGATGATGAGATACATGAGATCTGGTGCCATTTTTACAGCTCCTAGTACCTACCTCTGCAATGTGTAGGGAGCATAATTCATTTCTTAATTTTAGGACCAAGTCCACTTTTTTAAATCAGTTATTCAGTAACCTGTATGCATGAAAGATGCATAATGTTTTATTATTGCAAGAAGCTAAAGAGATCGAATCTGTTGCTTTTTAGAAAATTACTTTTTTTCAGTGTAAGAAGCATTTATGCTTTGTCTCTTGATAGCCTTTAAATTGGGATGTAAGTTGCTTCTGTGTCATATTTGCTTAAAAGAATTCTATGTTCAGAGCTCTGTATTTAGTACAGCTTATGTAGATTTATTGCATACATTTCTAAGAAAATGTATTGCAAAAACAAAACATGCAATTTATTGAAATATTACAGTCATTTAAAAAGTAAATAAGCCATATGATCAAGAAGCCATTCTGTAGAGCTATTCTATGACTTAAGTATTTTAAGATAGAATATAAAATAACCAAAGCAAATCTAATAAATTGGTGCAACAGGTTTAATATTCTTTTTGACTGAAACTCTAGCAGGGTATTTAACAATTGTAGAAATTGAAAAGTGGAAACTGAAGCAATGTATTAGATTGAAGAGTAGCTGTAGGACTACAGCTTCTAATCTGCTATGAGATCTTTATGTCATTAATTACAAATGAAAGGACTCATTGAAAGAATACATATCCGTACATATATACCATGCCCATTATCATTAATGGGACTTAAGTGTGCTTACATTAAAATAATCTACTCTGCAAGAAGAAAAATGAAAAAAAAAAAAAAGATACAGTCTAGAATTCTGATATGGTAAGGTCATATGAGAAAAACTTTGAATTATAATATTTTATGGTGATCTCCTTTTAAGACTATATCTAGATATCACGACATCTTTTAGAACTGGAGATTTGCATGGGGCCTGGTCTTCCCATCCTCAAAGCTGAAGACTAGACATAAATATGTTAACTTGACACTTCCCACCCTCAAAGCTGAAGACTAGACATAAATATGTTAACTTGACACTCACAGCTGTCTATGGGGAACATGTTTTAAAATCTGAGCAGAAAAGGACCCAAGCAGAGTCTCCACCCTGCCATAAGGTTCCAACCGTTACAGGGACTGAGTGAGCTCCTTCCACTAGTTCTTGTTACTTCTGACTCAGATCTCTGGGTCAGGCCACCATACTAAGAAATTTAATGATCTGTAGTGAATGTTGACTTACTTACTAGTTTTTGATCACCGAAGGCAAGTATAATATGGATAAATTAATATCCCTTTGCTAATACATTTTTTAAAGTTTATTCTAAACATTATTGCTTTCTAAGCCACTGGAATGAAAAAGAAGGAGTTCCCAGAGACAAATAAAGAATAAATCAACCTAGACCTTGGGAGACTGATTGGCTCATAAAGTCTTATGTTTCTGACTTTGATAGCCAGAACAAAGTCCACAAAAAAGTCAGTGCCTGGTTCTGTGGCTTACATGTGTCCTTGAACAAAGCAACTTGCTTATGCATTGTAAGGTGAATAACATTAGCATATTTACATTAAAATGTGACATATCAAAAGATTATAAGATTGTAAATCTTTGGCATACTATCTGGAAAAAAAGGGGATAAATGTCATGTTAAAAATCTTGTTCTGTCATGATTATAAGTAGAACAGTAATTGCAAATGACAGTTTAAAGAGGATAGAAAAAACATCTTGACACCTAAGTGATGATAATGTTATCTACATTCTGAATAATTTTACTTACAACAGGTATTGCTCTGTAAGTTTTTTTATGATTCATATTTTCATTACAAAGACATAAGAACATTTGAGTTAAATTTTGTTTCTTAAATTTTATTTACCTTGATATTAATATTGCTTCATCAGCTTTTATACAATTGGAATAACAATTTATTTTCATCTTTTTAATGTAAAATTCCCTAGGTCATTTTGCTAAAGTGTGTCTTCTACAAATAGTATGGATTTTATATTATTATTATTTTGAAGAGTCTCTACCTTTCAAGAGGTGTGTTTAGAAACTATGTATTCTATTTCTAGTCTTTCTAGGTTTACTCTTAACAGATTTACTAACTTAACAGAACTGTAGTAGATTCATATCACTATGTTTCTACCAAATAATATGAGAAACTTAGAGTTCTCAAACCTTAACTTTCACACATCCAACCTTGTGTTATCATTATTTAGTTTTCCAGTTTCAATTTTTAAAACCTCTCCATAGTAGTTAGTTTAGTAATATATGTTTATTTATATTAACCAATAAATTGAATGATTTAATTGCTCACACTTGCTTTATACATCCTAGCCCTTTATTCTGAGTTCAACTTTGCCTTACTAAAGTACGTCGTTTAAAAGTTCCTTAAGCAAGGGGTCTATAAATGGTAACATATTTTTGTTTTTCAAAATGTCTTCAGTTAACTCTCTTTTTTTTTTTTTTTCAGTGCTAGTTGTACAGGTTATGGATGTCAAAATTGATAGGTTAAAAACTTTTTTGCTAGAAACTATTAAGATATTATTTCATTGCATTATTATTGCTGATGAGCAATGTCCTATCAATTTGGTCTTTATTTCTTTGTAGAGGATATGCCTTTCCTTTTCTGTTGCTTTTAAGGCTTTTCCTCTTATGTTCTAAAATTTCACCATGATTCTCTAAAAGTCGTTTATTTTGTTAGATTTCTTAAAACTTAGCATTCTCCTTCAACTTGAAGACTCATCTTTCTTCAGCTCTTGAAAATTATTAACCATTATCTGTATGATTACTTCCTCCCTCACATTCTACCTTTTCTCACAGTTTAAAATTCCTATTAGATGTATATTTGACTTATTTTATGCTTCTTTTTCACCTAACCACACTTTCTTATTTTCCCTCTCTTTAATTTTTCTTGCTGGATCCTAGGTAGTTCCCTTTGGTTTCTAGTACCTGGAACTTTCCCTTTCTTTCTCAGCAATATATGTGTATGCATTTTAGTTTTTTACAGTAAAATTGTATTTAAAATTTCTGGTAACTAGTAACAGGAGAGGATTGGTGTGGAGATGCATGCATGTATATAGAAAGTTTTATTTCCTTCCAAACTCCCAGTCGATAGAGGAGATACATATTATGCTGCTCTTTCTTACTAGTTATCTCTTACGTACATTTTACTTTCCACTAACTTTAGATTCAAAACTGTTAATTTAATATTAGACTATCTCCTTATTTAAAAAACCCTTGAGAATGCCTTGAAATTTCATTGTAGTATTGACAATAATTAATTGGCAAATGCACTTAGTAAATGAGGGCATATTTTCACTAAAATATTTTACTGGGAGCTGTGGGAGAAGTAAAGATAAATTTGACATGCCACCTGGTACCTAGGCTTTAATAAGCCAATAGGAAAGAGAATATTAAAAATAAAACCAGGTAGTTTGAAATCAAATTAAGGGGAAAAATATAAGAGATCATCAACTTTTACTCACTTAGAAAATGCTCATAAGTCCCCTTCAGTTTTACAGAGTATTTCTTATTGCTTCTTTATCCCTCATTAACCTAAGTCATTTCAATTAAAGACTTTTTGAGGTTTTCTTTCTCTTTATTTTTTTTTTATGTTGTTTTGTCTAGGTGCTGGTATCACAGCAATATTAAATTATATAAAAAAGGCATACTATTTCAGCTGTGGTGTAAATTTTGAAGGTTTTCAATATGCTCATTGGGATAGATCTGTCACTTACAATCTTAGTTCCCTGAGAAGATACATTCTGACATCTAAAAAATTACTTTCAAAGTTTGTAACATAATAAGAAATTGAGAGAAAAGTATAAGGGAAAAGAAGGAAGGAGAGAGAGAATAGATGTGATGAGAGAAAACAATATACTGTTCAAAGAGACTAAAACCAACGTAATTCAAAACACTGCATTCTTATCATTTTAGCTTTTTAGAGAGTATTCTTATTCTGTGGTTAATTGAATTTTTAATAACCATTAGATTTACTAATTTAAATATTAGTGCTTAGCAAAAAAAAAATTTTAATAGGCTAGACTCATTCACTTCAAGGTATAAAGCTCTCACCCTTTTCCCAGGTACAAACCTTTCTCATAAGACAAAATGCATCACATTCCCCATGTAAGATCCCTGTTTTTTTGTCTCCTGTTCATAGCTTTATGTTAGAGCTTCCAAATCTGAAATCAGTTACAAACATATGAAACAGACACCACTTTTATACAACTCAGATTGACTGAGTCCAGTAATCTAGAACAAGCATCCTGACAATTCAATATTATAATCTTTCTTTCATATCAAATTTTTGAACTATTTCTTTAACTTTGTAATACTGTATGCTTATTTAGGACCCTAGAGAAGACTCTATTTACAAATGTTCCTTAAGAAAAAGTCGCCATATTTTAATATGTATTTCTATATGTATATCTTATGTATATCTCTGCTGAATACTACACCAGAGAAAATATAGACTATGAATATTATGATTTGCATGGATCACAAAATACTCTGAGTTATAGTTAAAATCTGCCTAATTGAATTAAAGTAAATCTTAAGAAAATCTTGAGCATTTATTCCACAGCTCTGCAAAACTGTTTCATGCTGAACCTCTGAGCTAGAAGTGTGAGAAAATAAAGTGATTGAAACCTGTCAGCTAAGAAAACCAGCCAGTAAAGTGGTAATTCTGCATACAAGAGAATTGAATCAAATATCTAGACTGAATTAAACCTAAATCAGTTACCATTCAAAAGGATGAAATTTTGGAATAAAACTGAGATATAAATGCATAAAATAAAAATAGCTGTATATGTGCATGTGTGTGTGTTTCATTTGTTTACCAGAAAACCTAAATTTAACCCTTTTCTTGTTTAGAAAAATAGTGCAGCTAGCTGCCAGCGTTAATTTAACATCATGCACAGCAGTGCTGTGTTTTCTAGGATTTGACATTTCAGCAATCAAGAATTACTGTATTTTGTAACTGGGAATATCACTACTGAAAACAAAATGCTATAAATAGAACGATGTCATTTGTTTCCAAAGACTATCGACATACTAGAGCAATGCAAAAATAATAATAAAAGCAAGATATTTCACAGCAAACTTTGGGGGTAAGGTTAGGACTGTAATCTACGAATTATCTCAGGATAAATGCTGGAGCCACAAGCACCACTGATGAGTATTCTCGGGGCAAATGGGAAATGGGTTAAGGTATAACTCATCGAGTAATATAAAGTAGGCCAATGAAGTACAATAAAAGAGAATGTGTAATTATCGCCACTACTAAATCGGAATGTTGCAATTTATTTCTACCATTTCTGTGCGTATACATATATACATATATACATTTTGTTATAACAAGCTAGGTCTTGTTTTTTTTTTTCTTGTTTTTTGTTTTTTATTTATTAATTTTTTTTAATTCTCTAATGCTTCCAATATAAATTCTAAACCTCTTAATATGAAAATAAAGTTGTCCTATTGGTCCTATTGTCCATATGGTCCTATTGCATCACTCCTACCATATCTTCTGCTTATTTCCCACCACATAAAACCTGCTCCAGCCATCATTCTTTCCATCCTGTTCCTTAAACTTTCTATCTCCATGTGCTGTGCACCTCTAATCCCAATTACCTCTGGCAAACCCTTCATTCCTAAGCATTTATCTGAATCTTTCAAATTCTGTGAAGAGACAACTTTGTGTTATCTCTGCCATGATGTCTTCCTTAGCCTCTTCTGCACAAAATTAACACTCCTTTTTATCAATTCCCATAGTAATTAACTATAATATATATGCATGTATAGACTATTATATGTATTATTTAAAGAATGTTTTCTGTTTCATTTGCTGTTTAGAATGTTATTGCTTTTTCAAGTCATTTAAACATTGTAGTTATTTTTATCAAAAAAAATGCATGAGAAGTTTCAATTTAAAATATGATCTTTAGAAATATGCAAAATATCTATTTAGCTATTTGTAACCTCTAAAGATAGTAAGGTTCGTACAGGAAATTATTTGAATGGCACCTCTAACTAGACAATCTCAGAGAGCTTGACAAAATAAAATCTTGAATTTTTTAATATACTCTAGAATAGTGTTAAGAAGTCATTATTGCCATTCTTCTACTTTTTTTTTTTTAATCTAAACTGTTACTTAAAGAAAGTGTAACTAATGACCCTTAATTTATTTCTCACTTCCTACTGAGGCATAATTATCCCCAAATTAGTTTAATGTCCATTGTATACATTCCACTTTTATTAGATTATTAATTTAAATTAGTTTAATGTTCATTGTATATATCCCATCTTTGTTAGATTATTAATTTATTACCTAATAAGAATAGTTTGAATGTTGTATAAAATACTTATCCTCAGAAATTTGTTTGACATTGATGATTTTCAGTTTTCTTCAAACAAGATTGTGCTATAGAAACTACATGGTCACTTCCATTACCAAATTTCCACTAATTTGATAAACTCCATAGCATTAAGAGGGCATTTGCCTAACGATGAAAAGGTTATGTGTAAAAAAAGACATTATTTTGCATCAATAGTTAGATTATTTTACACTCATAGAAAATGATTTTATGCAAATAGTATTTATAATTTGGTGCATAGATGATTTAATGAAATTCTAAATATGTGAAGATTTGCTGAAAACTATGTCATCTGCCCTCCTGTCCAGGAAAGACTTCTTTGCAAACATACTCACAGATGAAGACACCTATCAATATTCTCTATACATTCTCTTTATGTTTAAATCATAAATTAAACTTCTTTAATAGTTTTGGAATCTTTATTGATGGGATCAGTGTTATGTTTTACATAATATCTGTTTGACAGTAATTGGCAATTGTATTAAGACTCTCAATTCAAGCACAAATCCTTGGATGACATCAGGAAACCCTGATCTTTCTTGATCTAAGACAAATATAATCTCAAGATTTTATAAAAGGGGATCACTTATAGCTAATCATGACACTATAATACTCATGGTATCGTGTTCAATGAGAGAACAAGCTACTCTATATAGCAAAGGGTTGAAAACTGAAGAATTTTATGTAATATGCAAGTTACCTTTAGTATGCAGTCACAAGGAGCTTGAAAAATAATTCAATAATTCAACTTTAAAACTGTGGTTAAAAGGTCACATGCCCTTGGCCTCATTTCTACTTAATTGGGACAGGTTAATCTTCTTTTCTGTTTTCTTTTCAATTTGGAATGAAACTGGGATCTCTGTTTGTGTTCTTCATCCATCAAATCCTATGACCTTGAAAGAAGACGGCAGCTCTCCTTCTCAGGAGAGAGCCCGAAAATGAGAATTAAAATAGGTCTTCTCAGTGGAGACCCACAACAACATGTAATAAGACATGTTAAAAAAGATCCTATCACTGCAGGCATTCTGTAATATTTCTCAATGTAACATATGGAGTCAAAAAGAGAATTCATTTAAGCTCAGAGTAAAAAAAAAATCAGTAAAAGATATTAAATTTTCTAAAAATCATCTATAAAAAATTTTAATGGAAGTCAACACTTTTATAATTTATTTCCTTGCAATGCTAATGAAAAGCTCCACACTTCAAAGTATGAAATATTTTTAATGGCGACTCTCTAGAAAGAATCCCCAAAGAGTAGTAATAATTGCAAAAGGTATGGATAACAATGTAATTTTTCATTATTATAAAAAATCTTTTTATTTACAAAAGTGAGAAGACATTTTTAAGTAACCAAAGGGTAGACTGCTTTCATGATAGATGCAAAATTAAGATGAATATATAATGAGCACTGTTATATCAGCAATATTCATTATCCAAGAGTCAACATTATTTCACTATTTTCAAAGTATTATGAAAAGTTTATGGAAGTATCAGCTGTAATGCTTCTTTTTAATTTCACAGTCAGCAACCTGTATAAGAGTACATACAAATTACCAGGTAAATTCCCATTCTTCTTCCAGAATTATCCAAGAAGACTATATCAGAAATAATAAGTTTGAAGTAATAAGCATGCCCACATCTCCAAGTTCATTGTTGTCTATTTACAAGTTGCTCCATTTTCAAGGAAAAGCCAGACAATGGTTTCTAAAAATAACTCTAGGTCCAGGAATATTTAAGGATCACCCATTACAAAATTGTTTTATTCACATTAATATTTAGGATAACCAATCTCATATGCACTAACTTATTACTAACTATAAAATTATCTATGAAAAATAAGTATATTTTTAACATTGGATACAAATTAAACATCAAAAAGATAGTAAATGTAACATTTCATGTTTTATTCATTTTAAAAGAAAATGCTTACTGTAAAAATATTACTGGAAATTTTATGATCAAAGCTCAGAATGAGTCAACTCAGAAAGGCTCCATGTTCTAATTTTACTACTTACTGGTTGGTGGCCACAGGGAAATTATTTAAACTCTTTAAGCTTGAGTTTCCTCATGTGTAAGCTTGGGAAAATAAAGCCTACTCATCGTCAGGCTGTTGTAAGAATTAAATGAGAGATATTGCTTGTTTAATATAAATAACATGGTGCTAGATACATAGTAAATATTCAATAAATGTAATTTTAAAATTTCCCAATTTTATTTTGACACTTGCATGAAATAACATAGTATTTCTTAAAAATCCAATATACAGATTTTGTATCTTTCAATATGATAAAGAAAAATATCTATTTTATACTACTTAGTCTCAATAGAATTTTCAAGATATATTTGAGCAGGATAACATAGTTCTGAGTGATCTCATTGCCCAGGCCAATTAAATGTAAATATTAACCAAAGGAAGTATAAGGATAGCAAAATTTTGAAATCTTGATTTTAAAAGTCCCATAACTAGCTATGATAGTGAAAGAAAATGAGAAAGGAGGGCAATCATGAACATTATAAATCCAAATTGAGGAAAAGATAACAAAAATATGAATAAATGAATTTATTGAGCAATTGTATTATGCTCCAGGAATTATGCTAACTACCTTACACATATTATCTCATGTAATTATTCCAATAACTCTACCCTTTATTTCAAAAGAAAATGACTTTAGAGATTTAGATTATATTCTTCAAGGAGAATTCTTTTTTTTAAATGAAGGTATATTTGGCGTACAACATTGTGTAAACTTAAAGTGTAGAACATATTAATTCAATACATTTATATTATTAATATGATTGCCGCTGTAGTGATAATTAGCACTTCTATTATGTTACATAAATTTTTTAGTGGTTGGAGTAATTCTAGTGTTTTAGCAAGTTTGATTATTATAATAAAATATGTTGTCTATATTCACTATACTCTGCATTAGATTTCTATGACTTATTTACTTTTTGTGGCAAGTTTGTACCCTTAAACTTAAAGTCTGTCCTATCACCTCACCCCAGCCCCCGCCGCCATTCCCTAGTAACCACCATTTTACTCTCTGTTTTTACAAACTTGGCTTTTCAGATATAAATGATATTTTATAGTATTTATCTTTTCTCTGACTTACCTCACTTAGCACAATGTGCTCAAGGTCCATCCAAATGGCAGAATGTCGCAAATGGCAGAATGTCTTTCTTTCTTATGGCGATATAATATTCCATTGTATAAAAGCTTCTTCACAGCAAAAGAAACAATTTACGAAATAAAAAGGCAACCTAAAAAATGGGAGAAAATGTTTGCAAACCACATATTAGGTAAGATGTTAATATTCAAAGTATGTAAAAAATCCATACAACTGAATAACAGAAAAAATAATAATCCAATTTAAAAAATGGGCAAGGAAACTAAATAGACATTTTTCCAAAGAAGACATCCAAAAGGCCAACAGGTACATGAAAAGATGCTGAACATTACTAATCATTAGGGAAATGCAAATTAAAATCACAATGAGAAATCACTTCACACTTCTTAGAATAGCTATCATCAAGAAGACAAAAGATAATTGTTTGCAAGGATGTGGAAGAAAGAGAACCCTTGTACATTGTTAATGGGGACGTAAATTAGTTCAGCCATTTTTGGAAAACAATATGGAGGTTCCTCAAAAATTAAAATAGATCTACCACATATGATCCACTTCTGGATGTATACTCAAAGGAAATGAAAACAGGATATCGAAGAGATATATATTCTCCCATATTTGTTGCAGCATTATTCACAATAACCAAGATATTGAAATAACACATGGAGAATTCTTATCCTGATTAACAAACATTTATTGAGAGCCTAATATATGCCAGATACCCAGTTTGATGTTAAAATGAGTCCATGTCAATATTGATCCAGGTAGCACTAACTATCCAGCCCTCAATATTGATATCTGTAATATTGTTTACCTTAGCTAATATCTGCAGTTTAAACTCTTTTTGTCTTACAGATTCACTTCTCCAAATTCATGGTGAAATATGATGAGGGAGTAGAATGTCTTTACCTAAATTTCTTTAGCTCAAATTGCATAAAATTTCCATCACACACAGTTATTACTCAATACTTTTTATCTCTGTATGTTTATTAGATGCACATATATTTAGACTTTTGCTCCACTGATTTTACAAGTTGATAGAAAGAAAAAATATATGATAGCTCTATTAATTATTTACATTCTGCATTTAGTTCTACCAGATGCTGAAACATTGATCAATGAAATTTATGTAAGCAAAGTTGCTGTTGGAGAGTGGAGGTTGCATCTTGAGGCAGAGATCATAATTGTACTGTAGCAAACAAGTACACTGACATTTTGAGGCAAACTAAAAATGAGACCAGAAAATGTTATGACATAGGAGCAGATAGTTTTAGTAAAGTTTCTGTGAAAGGTGACTTATTTTTCTTTCAATAATCTAGTTTTTATATTGTAATTATGTGAAAGTTTAAGATAAAACTCTTGTATTTCACAACACTGATCTAATAACAATTCAGCCCTTCAGGAGCACTCATATTGGGACAATATTCCCAGACTCTACCATGTAAAGGTGTCCCTAGAACTACTCGTTGCAGCAGCCCTGCTGATATCCAGGTGATCTGAATACTTGATTGAATTGTTTCCATCATGTATAGTCTTCATTATTTCTCAGAGTAACCATTGTTTACAAAGCATTTCCTTAAGTGATTTTTTAAATTTCCTTTTCTTCTTTTTTTTTTTTTGATTGGGCAGTGTGCAGTTATGGTGTTACAAACCTATAACATTTTGGCAATAAATTTTAGAACAAAAATATAAAACGACCTAAAACTCAACTAGCCTAGGAAAAGTAATTCTGCTCAGCAAGGTTTGCTTTTTCAAAATATCCGACATCTTAATGGAATGGATGTATTAATAGACTATGGTCTGTATAATTATAAGACCCTTTAAAGAAATCAAATTATCTCTTTCAAATAGTTCATTTTAATTGATTCATACATTTTCCTCTTTGCATGTTTGGACACTTTACTCAAAGACCAGATGGTGAACTTTGCAATTGCTGCCTAAATATAAGATGCTTGAGAGAGTGTATATGTGAATATATTCAGTATGTACATATTCTGGAAATGAAAAATAATCTTTTCCTTCTAATTCATGTCAGTTTTATCCAGTGTTATCTTGATAATCATTGCACATAACAAAGTCCTATTATAGTTTTTTTTTAATATTTTTGCCTAATGTAAACAATGGTCATTTAAAGTTATAACCTGCTTATAAATGTGTTTAAAACTGAGCAGTTTCGTTTAAAAATAGAGAAATCACACTCCATTCAAACTCCCTACGGAACCCTCCTTTTTTGTCAGTTTTCTTAATCGAATTTATTGGGATAACATTGGTTAATAACATATAATTTTCAGATGTACACTTCTATAATATATCATACTTCATTGTGTGCCCACCACCCAAAGTCTAGTCTCCTACCATCACCACAATTTTGACCCCCTTTTCTCTCATCCTCCCTTCACCCTCTTCCCCTCTGGTAAACACCATACTGTTGTCTATGTCTATGAGTTTGTTTTGTTTGTTCGTTTATTGCTTTCTGTTTTATATCCCATATTTGAGTGAAAGCATATAATTCTTGTTCTTTTCCATCTGACATTTCACTTAGCATAATACTCTCAAAATCCATTCATGTTGTCCCAATAGCAGGATTTCATTCTTTTTTATGGCTAAATAGTATTCTATTGTATATATGTACCACATCTTCTTTATCCAGTCATCCATCCAAGGACATTTAGGTTATTTCTGTGTCTTGGCTACTGTAAATAATGCTGCAATGAACACAGGAGTACATATATCTTTACAAATAAATGCTTTCAAATATTCAGGTAAGTACCCAGAAGAGGGATTGCTGAGTCATGTGGTAGCTCTAGTTTTAATTTGTTGAGGAATCTTCGTACTATTTTCTATAGTGGCTGTACCAATTTACATGCCCACCTGTAGTATATGGGGGTTCCTTTTCCCCCCACAACCTTAGAGATTGCAGGTTTCATTTTTATATTATATAGTTATGATTTTTCCTCTCAGCACAATAAAACATTAGCCATCAATTTAATGACCATTTGGTTTTTCATGCCTACTGTTTTTTTCTTGAAAACTATTTTGTCTTTTATAAGTAGGGCTATGCCTGCTTTTCTTTGGATGTCACTTGCTTGGAGTATCATCTTCTACCCATTCAATTGAGTCTATATTTGTCTTTGTAGCTGAATTGTTTTTAATCCGTCCTCCTACTCTGTCCCTTTTATGGCGAGTTCAGTACATTTACATTTAGGGTTATTATTGATATATTAGGACTTCCTATAGCCATTTTATCTTTTGTTTTCTGGTTGCTCTGAATCTCCATTGTTTTTTGTTTTTTTGTTTTTCCCCCAGTGTTTCTGTCTGCTATTTCAGTTTGGTAGTATTCTATGATGTTTTTCCTTCATTTCCTTTTATTATGTTACATGTTTTACATGATTTTTGTTTTGTAGTTACTATTATGTTTATAGGGGGGAAAGTTTCATACATACAATAGTGCTTTTTCTTCTGATTGCATTTATGTCCATTCACCTGTGCAAGTTTGGTCCTTTCCCCCCACCTTTTATTATTTTGTCACAATGTATCCCTCTTTAGGCTATGTATTCATTTCTAACTTGCAGAAGCTATTGTCTTTTACCCCCTTTAAACTTTATGTTATATTTAAGTGTTTAATACCCTGTTCTGAAAAAGAATTGCAATTTCCTGCTTCTGTCTGTCTGTATATCATCTTATTCAGTTTTGTATTCATTTCTCTTTTTGTTTCAGGTAGAAGAGCTTATTTCAACAGTTCTTATAATACAGGTCTTATAGTGGTAAATTTCTTCAACTTTTGTTTGTCTGAAAAAACCTTTATTTCTTCTTCATATTTAAAGGATAACTTTTCTGGATATATTAATTTTGGCTAGTGATTTTCCACTTTCAATATTTTGAATATTTGATTCCACTCTCTTCTAGCTCATAGGATTTCTGTTGAAAAATCTGATGATAATTTAATAGAGTGCTGAAACATTGATCAATGAAATTTATGTAAGCAAAGTTGCTGTTGGAGAGTGGAGGTTGCATCTTGAGGCAGAGATCATAATTGTACTGTAGCAAACAAGTACACTGACATTTTGAGACAAACTAAAAATGAGACCAGAAAATGTTATGACATAGGAGCAGATAGTTTTAGTAAAGTTTCTGTGAAAGGTGACTTATTTTTCTTTCAATAATCTAGTTTTTATATTGTAATTATGTGAAAGTTTAAGATAAAACTCTTGTATTTCACAACATTGATCTAATAACAATTCAGCCCTTCAGGAGCACTCATATTGGGACAATATTCCCAGACTCTACCATGTAAAGGTGTCCCTAGAACTACTCATTGCAGCAGCCCTGCTGATATCCAGGTGATCTGAATACTTGATTGAATTGTTTCCATCATGTATAGTCTTCATTATTTCTCAGAGTAACCATTGTTTACAAAGCATTTCCTTAAGTGATTTTTTAAATTTCCTTTTCTTCTTTTTTTTTTTTTGATTGGGCAGTGTGCAGTTATGGTGTTACAAACCTATAACATTTTGGCAATAAATTTTAGAACAAAAATATAAAACGACCTAAAACTCAACTAGCCTAGGAAAAGTAATTCTGCTCAGCAAGGTTTGCTTTTTCAAAATATCCGACATCTTAATGGAATGGATGTATTAATAGACTATGGTCTGTATAATTATAAGACCCTTTAAAGAAATCAAATTATCTCTTTCAAATAGTTCATTTTAATTGATTCATACATTTTCCTCTTTGCATGTTTGGACACTTTACTCAAAGACCAGATGGTGAACTTTGCAATTGCTGCCTAAATATAAGATGCTTGAGAGAGTGTATATGTGAATATATTCAGTATGTACATATTCTGGAAATGAAAAATAATCTTTTCCTTCTAATTCATGTCAGTTTTATCCAGTGTTATCTTGATAATCATTGCACATAACAAAGTCCTATTATAGTTTTTTTTAATATTTTTGCCTAATGTAAACAATGGTCATTTAAAGTTATAACCTGCTTATAAATGTGTTTAAAACTGAGCAGTTTCGTTTAAAAATAGAGAAATCACACTCCATTCAAACTCCCTACGGAACCCTCCTTTTTTGTCAGTTTTCTTAATCGAATTTATTGGGATAACATTGGTTAATAACATATAATTTTCAGATGTACACTTCTATAATATATCATACTTCATTGTGTGCCCACCACCCAAAGTCTAGTCTCCTACCATCACCACAATTTTGACCCCCTTTTCTCTCATCCTCCCTTCACCCTCTTCCCCTCTGGTAAACACCATACTGTTGTCTATGTCTATGAGTTTGTTTTGTTTGTTCGTTTATTGCTTTCTGTTTTATATCCCATATTTGAGTGAAAGCATATAATTCTTGTTCTTTTCCATCTGACATTTCACTTAGCATAAT
Source organism: Pteropus vampyrus (assembly GCF_000151845.1). NCBI lineage: Eukaryota > Metazoa > Chordata > Mammalia > Chiroptera > Pteropodidae > Pteropus > Pteropus vampyrus. The sequence continues at coordinate 6,295,357 of NW_011888824.1, read as the reverse complement.
ACTCTCAAAATCCATTCATGTTGTCCCAATAGCAGGATTTCATTCTTTTTTATGGCTAAATAGTATTCTATTGTATATATGTACCACATCTTCTTTATCCAGTCATCCATCCAAGGACATTTAGGTTATTTCTGTGTCTTGGCTACTGTAAATAATGCTGCAATGAACACAGGAGTACATATATCTTTACAAATAAATGCTTTCAAATATTCAGGTAAGTACCCAGAAGAGGGATTGCTGAGTCATGTGGTAGCTCTAGTTTTAATTTGTTGAGGAATCTTCGTACTATTTTCTATAGTGGCTGTACCAATTTACATGCCCACCTGTAGTATATGGGGGTTCCTTTTCCCCCCACAACCTTAGAGATTGCAGGTTTCATTTTTATATTATATAGTTATGATTTTTCCTCTCAGCACAATAAAACATTAGCCATCAATTTAATGACCATTTGGTTTTTCATGCCTACTGTTTTTTTCTTGAAAACTATTTTGTCTTTTATAAGTAGGGCTATGCCTGCTTTTCTTTGGATGTCACTTGCTTGGAGTATCATCTTCTACCCATTCAATTGAGTCTATATTTGTCTTTGTAGCTGAATTGTTTTTAATCCGTCCTCCTACTCTGTCCCTTTTATGGCGAGTTCAGTACATTTACATTTAGGGTTATTATTGATATATTAGGACTTCCTATAGCCATTTTATCTTTTGTTTTCTGGTTGCTCTGAATCTCCATTGTTTTTTGTTTTTTTGTTTTTCCCCCAGTGTTTCTGTCTGCTATTTCAGTTTGGTAGTATTCTATGATGTTTTTCCTTCATTTCCTTTTATTATGTTACATGTTTTACATGATTTTTGTTTTGTAGTTACTATTATGTTTATAGGGGGGAAAGTTTCATACATACAATAGTGCTTTTTCTTCTGATTGCATTTATGTCCATTCACCTGTGCAAGTTTGGTCCTTTCCCCCCACCTTTTATTATTTTGTCACAATGTATCCCTCTTTAGGCTATGTATTCATTTCTAACTTGCAGAAGCTATTGTCTTTTACCCCCTTTAAACTTTATGTTATATTTAAGTGTTTAATACCCTGTTCTGAAAAAGAATTGCAATTTCCTGCTTCTGTCTGTCTGTATATCATCTTATTCAGTTTTGTATTCATTTCTCTTTTTGTTTCAGGTAGAAGAGCTTATTTCAACAGTTCTTATAATACAGGTCTTATAGTGGTAAATTTCTTCAACTTTTGTTTGTCTGAAAAAACCTTTATTTCTTCTTCATATTTAAAGGATAACTTTTCTGGATATATTAATTTTGGCTAGTGATTTTCCACTTTCAATATTTTGAATATTTGATTCCACTCTCTTCTAGCTCATAGGATTTCTGTTGAAAAATCTGATGATAATTTAATAGAGTTTCTTTAACAGTTTACAGTGCTCTTTTCCTTGGCTGCCTTGAGAATTCTTTCTTTGTCATTAACTTTTGACAGCTTTCATAGAATGTGCCTTGGAGAAGGTCTTTTTGCATTGATATAATTAGGTGTTCTGTTAGCTTCTTGGATTTGAGGATCTAGCTTTTTCTTAGGTTTGGGAAATTCTCATCGATTCTTTGTTTGAACAGGTTCTCTGTTCACTTCTCCCTCACTTCTCCCTCTGTTATACCCATCATTAAATTGCTCTTTTATTTATTTTTATTAAATTTATTGGAGTGACATTGGTTAATAAAATTATATAGCTTTCAAGAGTACAATTCAATAATACATCATATGTACATTGCATTGTGTGTTCACCATCCTGTTAAATTTCCTCTGTCAGCATATATTTAACCCCCTTTACCCTTGCCTACTTCTCCATCCCCCATTTCCTCTGGTAACCTCTAATAGATTGCTCTTTCTAATGGAGTCAGATGGTTCTTGTAGAGTTTTTTTTTTTTTTTTTTACTCTCAAATTTCTTCTTCACCTGAGTCGTTTCTAGATTCTTATCTTTACGATCACTAATTCTCTCATCCATGTGAGGATGAGAGAAATCAGAGAGCTGATTTCTGTCACAGTGTATCCTTTTTTATGCTATGTGTTCATTTCTAACTTGCAGAAGCTATTGTCTTTTACCCCCTTTAACCTTTATGTTATATTTAAGTGTTTAATACCCTGTTCTGAAAAAGAATTGCAATTTCCTCAGCTCTCTGATTAATTCTTTATAATACTTTTTTTCCAGTTTTTTTTTTTTAACTCTAGAATGTCTGTTTGGTTCTTCTTTATAGTTTCAGTCTCTTTGGTAAAGTACTCCTTTTGTTGATTTCATACCTGACCTCATTAAACTGCCTTTCTGAGTTTTCCTATATCTCATTGAGATTTTTTCAGAACTGCAATCTTGAATTCTCTGTCATTTAAATCACAGTCTTCCATGTCTTTATTTTTTAGAGACTTTTCATTTTTTTTCTGACCTACCTTGTTAACTTTGGTTATTCGTGGTACTTAATATATTATTTCTCTTGCTGGGCATTTGAGGAATTGAGATATTTTTTTTTAAGTACTGTGTTGCTTTTAACCATTTGGCAGGTTCATAAGTAAAGGTCTTTCGTTTTACAATCGACGATGTAATAGTGCAAGTTTTATTTTCTTTTACCTATACTACTGGGACTTCTGGGATCTCTGTGGGGTGGTGTCATTTTGGCCATGGAAAATGCTCCATATTCCGTGAAGAGATGCATGCCCTCTACAACTAGGCTGCCTCGGTCTCAGGGCACCACCCCTGTGACGGGATGTGGAAGATTTGAGGGGTTAATGTCTATAAGTTTCTGCATACAGAGGCTACCAGCCACTCTGTACTAGCTGAGGTATCCCACCTGCCTCTACCAAGTTCCGCAGGGATGGGTGAGGGAGGAGTGGGCCTGGGGGAGGTGGGTTTGCTCATCTGAGGCTTTGTTTTTTCCACTAAGTTTAAGCACAATGAGTACAGGCCACTCAGGCTGGAATGTTGCTTCTGCCTATTTCCAACCTGCCTAGTGTGGGCTGAAGTCTGACACCTCCATTGCTACTGCTTCCTGGGTAGCCGGTGGGCTATGCAGAGGGGGCTAGGATTTGTGACTCTGCAGCTTTGTTTTTTTCCCATGTGATGATAGCTCTTTGACCACAGCCACCACTCTTTGTACTGCTTCTCAGCTCTTATAATGTGTACTGGTTGTAATGCTGCGCCTGCCCCTCAGGTCTTCAAGCTGTTGAGTGGGGATCACAAGCCAATCTTCCATTGCTGCCATGTCTACTGGGGCCACAGCAAGCACTGGACTGTCTGCAGCTCCTGTCTCTGTTCTTCCCCCACTTTGCCTCCCCTGCTCACTCTGATACACCCACCTTCAGAAGTCTCAATATACAGATCTCTGTTGTGTTTGTGGATTGAGCAGGAACTCCTTTGTTGAAATATAGTTGTCTAACTTGTAACTTTAAGGGGAGAGAGCAGAATATTTTCTTAGTCTTCCATAATGCTCTTATTTTGTCAGTTTTATAGGGACTCTTTTACAGTAGGTACCCAAGAGACCCACAATAGGACATAAAGTATAGGCTGAAAATGAGAGAGAAGAATTTCACATATTTCTCATCCCCTCATTGTAGACAGGGAACTGGCTTAGAATTACATGGTGATTAGATGTCATGTTCTCTGTCACCTCTTCTCATCTCTCTGAAGATAATAATTCCATACTTGCATGGTCTTGAGGGTGAGTGCATTCTTATTGCCTCAAATGCCTCATGCTAGTCCAGGCCCGAAAGGTGCAAAAAGAGTCTCAGTAGCAGAGGTTTGGGCTAGTCAGTGAAGTCAGGGAAAGGTTCAATGGGGACTTGAAGCTTAAGATAAGCTCTGAAGTATGGATAGAAACTAACTGGATAAGGGGAGTGGGGGAAACTCTTCCATATAGAATAGCGAATGCAAAGGTCCTTTCATGGCAGATTATGACAAATATGAAGAACCAATAGCAAGCCACTGTGGCCAAACTCCAGAGCATGAGAAGGTGCAGGTAACATACCAGACAGGATATGATTCTAGGAACTTGGCCAGGAAGAATAGTGGAAGCCTCATGAAGAATGTTACCTTCTATAATAACATTTATTATGTTATAATATGTAATAATTTCTATATTAAAGGGAAGGAATTTAAGCAGAGCTGTTCTGCCTTTTGCAAGTAACACTGGAACTGCTGTGTTCAGGAAGGGTGAAGGTTGGGTTCCAATTAGGGGGCTTTGCAGGAGTCCAGACAAGAGATGGTGGAGGCAAAACAGCAAGAGTTCTTTAGGAAGTAAATCAACAGGACTGGACTCCATAAAAACGAATGAAGGATGTGTCAAGAATAACTCCCAGGTTTTATTGTATTTGCAATAAGGAGAGATAATTATATTCACATAGAAAAATAGAAAACCTTTCCTCTGATTAAAGAATGTTCATGCAGATGATCATTTTATCTGTAATTAAGAGAATATAAGCTTGACAAGTCCCAAAGTTTAAAGAAAGTGAAGATGTTTTCTATACTATATAGCAAATATTCTGATAATTTTAAATTGTTACGATAATATTAGTCTAATGGAGAAATAGGAGATTTTGTCATTGTAAAATACTATCCCTCAAGTCAGTTTAAGCTCACTCATTTACTCTTACTAAACTAATATTTTTCTGTCAATTACTAAACTAATATTTTTCAAGTCAATTTAAGCTCATTCATTTACTCTTACTAAACTAATATTTTTCTGTCTCTCTTTTATTTAAAACAGGGCTTGGTGAAATATAGCTCAAAGGTGAAATCTGGTCCTCAATCTGTTTTTGTAAATAAAATTTTATTGGAACACAGCCACACCCATTCCTTTACCTCTTGTCTATGGCTTCACTTAAGCTACAAGGGCAAAATGGAATAGTTGCAGCATAAATTGTATGACACACAAAATCTAAAATATTTGAATTTGCTCATGGGGTCTCAAAACAATATTCCAAATACATAGTAGTAACAAAAAGTATTTTTGAAAAACTATATCTTCTAACATATGAATTTCTTGTTTCTTTAGAAAAAAAATTATATATGAAATTTGGGGGGCCCTGAAGTAAATATCATTCTACTTCACTATTCTTAAATTATGCTTTCTGTTGTTTTTCTCTTTTTCTAATATATACCTATTAGTCAATCTCTGGCATATTCGAAGACAGACATAGTCCCATGACAATTACATGTATAACTCTCAATTTTTATTGCATACATTTTATATCAGTGCATCAACTGCTATATTAAAATATTTGGAAACTATTTATATGCCAAAATGTGTGCTATTTAAATATTTCACTGAGGAACATGTAGAAGGTTTTATCTCAAAAGTAATAATAAGCATTGATATTCTTGAGAACCTAATCTCTTATACAAAGTAATCTGATATTCTGTGGATCTAAGAAACTTAAAGAACTTCGATTCAATAATTTAAGTACAATTATTTAGATATAGGTAAACTCATATGTATGTTTTGTATCGTATTTTTGTGTGTTATTTTTTTATACAATTACTTTTGTAAGTCAATGGTGAGTTACCAGAAAAAAAGTAACCAAAATAAAACATTATTTTCCATTTTTGAGAATTTTAACGAATATATATAGTTACTATTTTTCAATTATTCTCCCTATCTAAAATTGTTAATAATCAAATAGTTTATAAAGTATATTTTACCATGTAGAATAACCAGTAGACAATAACAATGATCACTTCTTTTCACCATTTTGATATATTTATTTAAATGAATAGGCAATTAGACTAGAGGATCATTCTCTTATACAAAGGCTCAACAAAGACACTATTCATTGCCATATTTAATCAACTTATACTATACATAATTTACTAATAGCATGCCAAAATGTATATAATGGTTACCTAAGAGTCACTTAAGGTCTAAAAATGAAAAAAACTGAAAGGTTTTATTCATTCACAAATAATTTGTTTAGCACCTAATTTGAATAAGGGATAGTGATGGTATCCAAAACATTAGAGTATAGAGACATAATCCTGTCCTCAAGGACACACAATATATGAGAGCAAATCACTTAGGCTTAAGAAATAGTTATAGAATGAATGAAAACAATTTCAACACAATGTAAAGAATGCTACGAAGCATCTGTGCACAAGATACCTGCTTATAGTGTATAACACAATACTTTGAGAGCAGAGACAAGTAGCATAGACAGGGAGCATGAGGGATGAACTCAGGGAGCAGAGACTTGGAGGGTCAGAGGAATTTTCCCATGCAAACGAGGATTTGGATCAAAAATGGAATAGCATAATCAGTGGCATAGTATGCCTGAGCAAACATAAGAGGTTTACAAAGTGCATCATTCATTATGATTATTGTGGGAGAGGAAGAGGGAGAAGAAGACAGGTAGATAAAAAGACTAGATTATAAAGCACCTTTTATTATTTTTAAAGGCTAAGTTTTTTAAAATTACTTTTATTTTACATTTTTAGATTGCATTATTGAGTCTAATGGATATCCATATATACACATATATGTATATTTATATGAGAGAGAAAATGAATGAATGAATGAATGAATGAATAAATATGTGTGTTACCTGGATATACAAATAAAACTCTTTAAAGTGGAGCTGTATGGTGAATTGGGAGAGTTGGGCTTGGGATTCCATGTCTTCTGTTTCCTCTCCCTGTTGCAGCCCTTGCTGGAGAACAGCAGGACTCACCTGTGATGCTCTTATATACACCCAATAACGACAAATTCTGAAAAAAGGTGCAAGTCCTCTATTAGAGAATCCACCAGTTGAAACACCCAATTATGAAATTATGCAATTAAAATAACCAATTTTTGTTAGCACAGGATGATGAAACAATGGTACTAAAAAGGTCCAGGGATTATTGATTAACTTCGTGAATTCAGTTTTATTTTTGGAGGTCATCTTTCTAAAACCTTAACAATGTATTTCAGTGATGCTCATTGGAATTCTCTGGTTTAATAATGGTGAAGGGAGGGTAGATAAAACAGAGGGAGAGAAGGGTAAGGTGGCTAGGCTTCCACTAGAGCAGTTCTCACATGCAAAACGGTAGAAGTAAGGTTCTTAGTAAGATTGACTTAGAATTAGGTAGCTCTTCCTAAAAAGACACTGTAGACCTATGTCTAAGGCTGTGTGACTTGTGAAATACTGATCCACCCTCATTCTTATATCCAGCCATCCATCTGGAACTCATTGGATGTGGTGGTTCCATATCAGTTCTGCTAAACCATGTTTCAAAACCTGGGGAAAAATAAAACAAAAAATCCTCAAGACACAGTGTGCAATTAGAGCCATTAAAAACAGCAATTATAGCCACAAAAATGACAGTCTCCAGGTACTAACCAATAATTGTTATTTTCAACTAAATTCATATATAAATGAGAAAAATATCAAAGTCAGCATTATTATTGTCTAATACAGATTACTGTGGCATATCAGTGGGGGGCCAAAGTATAATATCAATAAATATCTATGCTTTAGATTTATTCGAGTTATATTTAAAGGGAAAAAATATCCACCTGCTCAAGGTGGTATCTGCCAAATGTCATCATTTTAGAGGTGGCCTTTCCCCTTTGTAAGTTATTTTATATATTTTTTTTTCCGCTAAGAAGGAAAAGGAAATAAACAGAAATTGGACAAAATCAACACAGTCTAATGTTAAACCAAACACCCCCTGAGCTTACTTCTACTGGGAATTCTACTGAGATTTAACTATGGTCTCCATGAACATGCCATACATGCTGATTAATGCATCTCTTGCCCCACTGGGAAGAACAAAGTGATACTTCAGAGTCACTTCCAACGCTTAAAAATGCCTCTAATAATTATGCTCAGGATGTTTATTCTAGCAGTGTTTTGTGTGTGTGTGTGTGTGTGTGTGTGTGTGTGTGTGTGTGTGTGTTTGAATGTGTTGTATGTGGATGCAAACACTCTTTAAATATACATATAGACTTTCAGTTAAAAATGAAAAAGTATTTCAAGAAGTCAAAAAGAATGGCATAACTAGCACATTAAGTATTAAATATTTGATAAGTTTTGTAAATTTAGAAGTAACTTTCTTTTCTTTGACATAACTTTTGTCAGTCACTATGTCTACAAATTATAAGCAATGGAACTAGTTTGGGGCCTCTCTGCAATATGTATTTCCTATACCTATTTAGAAGATTTTATTATCTCTGTAAACATATATAATTTGCTCAAGAGTAGTTCCATGGTTCTTATGACCCAGTTGGACATCAAGCAATACATTGCTCTAGACAAGAACATTCAAGAGCTATTCCAAAATAAGTTCTTGAAGTCTGTGGACAGATTTCTCAAGCCATAAGAAGTGGACATGAAACTCAGCTGATTTTGCTATGACCAGATCACCAAAATTAGAAGATGACTTTCTGTTAGCATATGCATCTCTCTTTGTGGGCCTGAGCTGGGTGAACTGGGTGGCTTCACTTTACCTGTCTCTAATTAGGAGTTGTTTTCAAAACCAGGAATTTAGAGCACATATATCTAATGTCTCCAAAAATCAGTCTAACAGTCAATACTTTGGTACTTATGCTATAGCATATTATCACTTTCTAAAACAACACATTTTTTTAAGCCAAATAAAATGGTTAAGCTTGAAAATCTAACAAAACGTAAAGATAGAAAATGTAAAAGACCTGTAGATTTTCTTCCTTGAATAGATGTGAACGCTAATGAAATGATCTTTAAAACACATTTAAATTAAACCACGAGCTACCTTCAGTGATTACCGGAGGTTCAAAAAGGATTGAAAATGTAACTGCCATTATAAGACAGAGTACGATGCGCTGATGGGCCATATTCACACCACTGTAACTAGGCTGAAGGTAGTTTTCCTTTTCCTGCATATTAATAATGACAGGTGGTGCTGGAGATAATTTTAACCAGATTATGGTGAGCTGCAGTTCTGATTCAAAGACTTTTTCACTGCTTTGCTTGAATAGAGTATGACTGAACACACTTTAAAATTCATTTATTTCCCAAAAGCATTTGAAGATTTTTGTGAGAGAACTGATGAGGTACTTGCTTTTTTCAGAAATAAATAAATAAATCTTTGAAAAACTTAAAGTGCTGATTTTTTTAAATGGGCTTCTCAGACATTTATGTGAGGATGCTTTTCCTAATTCTTGAATATGAAGATGCCTGTTCATAGAGCTTCCAAACGTTAAAGTGTATGTGTATGTAAAGAATGCACAGAAAAAGAATTTCACATCTTTGGACTTTAAAACAAAGTTTCTTCTAATTGGAAAAATATGGAAATCATTTCATCCAGGAAGTACACACTTATGTTTCTTTGGTGTTTATATCTTAAAAGAAAAAAAGTTTTCTATGTAAGCTAAGTAAGCTAGCATTTGCCTTTTGTCAAATTCTGAGGCATTTGGATCTCATCAAAAAGTTTGAAGGAAGCTTTAAATCAATGAAACCTGTTTCTTTCACTGAATTCAGGAGTGTGTGTGTGTGTGTGTGTGTGTGTGTGTGTGTGTGTGTGTGTGTGAACATAAGAAAAATATATACTCTTCTGATTTTTGGCAGGCATATTTAAAAGTATAGTTTCATTTGCTAAAGCAGTTGGGAAGCAAAAGATATAATCGAAATTCTCAGATGCCAGGTTTAGAAACTAATAAAATATAGTCAGTGTTAAGACTTCAAATTGCTTAGACAAGAGTTTCCTTTTCTAAAGCATAACTATATGCATTGAGATAATGAAGGAAATTATTATAGCGCAAATAATTTAACAATCACCAATATCTCGCTTAATATATTCTACCTCTTTGCAAATATGAAATCACTTAGGCCCTTAACAATACTATGAGATAGGAATCTGTGTACTTTAACCACCATATTCAACAATCTTAATCACAGTGTCACATTTCAAACTGAAAGCACTTTATAAATTTTGGGTCTTGAACTTCCAACCACAATCAGATAATCCTGAGGAGAAAGCTATACCACTCTGCTTTCATTCTCTCTGTCAGATATACCAAATACTTACAAGGCATCCCTTATAATGCTTTTTCAGGGGATAGTGCATTTCCTCTACTCTTTAACCAAAGTAAAGAAAACATAGGAAGTATGGTGGGTATGAATCTTAGTCCGCAAATGCAAATTAGCTAGAAATATACTTAGGTGCTCTATAGCTCAACTTAGTTTGTAACTCCGAGCTTCCCTTTATAGCCCACACCAGGTGTCTGCCCTATCCCTAGTCCTCCACAATGTCGGGATAATGGGGAGGCAGAAGGAGATGGGGCATCTGCTCTAAGTCAGTGGCACATACGGGTTACCAATGAAATGCCTATTTTTTCCATTTCTGAAACCCTCTTCAAATCGTCAGCTTTTTGCTACTTTGTACTACCTGTGAGAGCCAAGACTCTTGCAAGGTTCATATAATCCTGTCTGCTTGAATCTACCTATATAGAGCTTCTGTGGTCCTGCTACCTGGGCCTAATCCTGCAAAATAATAATCTTCGACTCTCTCTCTTTCTCTCTTTCTCTCTTTCTCCCTCACCCGCTCCACCATGATCTGGTCAAAACTCCTTGTAAATTTCAATAAATATCCTTTAACAGAGAGCTTCAGTGCTTTGAACACAAACCCAGGGAGACTCGAAGGTTATTTTGAGTTTCTGCCCTGCCACATTTTTCCTTTGAGACAATGAGCACAAAGCCAATTATCTGCTAGTGTGGGTGAAAGGTTAAGAGGAAAATTCTAACCCAGGTACATAAGTTTCCTCTTATAAATACTATGCTGAGCTCAGGATAATTGTACTTTTAGGAATTAAGCTGAATATATTCTATACTAGCAGATATAAGGAAAGAGCTTTTAAAAGAGTATTTATGTTAATATTAGCCATGCTGTCAGATCAGAAAATATGTTTAAAAACACTGCTGTATTTATCAAGTAAAAATTAACTGATACATTCAGCATGCAAATATATGTTTTTTAAATGCCATTCTCAACTAAAGGGAACCAGGGTTCCTTGGAGAAATGACTGCTTCTAGCACTATGGCAGGCAATATTCAAGATGAGCCTGGTACATCTAGTAGCACTAGAAAGTAAGAAAGTGATAAAATACATACAGAATTAATGATGGGGTTATGTCAAAGGGACATAGGAGCCAACAGAAAGAACTCCAAATAGCGAAATCTGGAACAATTTGAGCAACAAGATAAATTATATAGTATTGGATTATAACCCAAAGTATGAAGTAAATATTTATATGGATATTAATAAATGATTACATAGATTGGAGAGAATAAACATCTGAGCAGAAGAATTCCAAATACCACTTGTAGATACTCTGCCCTCAAGGAAGTGGAGCATAACTATTCCTTCCTTAAATGTGGGCTGCCCACAGTGACTGTCTTTCAGAGAAAGCAGTGTAGATATGGGGGAGAAAGTAACTTTACAGTGGAAAAAACTGACAAATACTGTCTCAGTCAGTTGATCAAGATTAATGTCATATAGATAATGTCAGTCAGTTGATCAAGATTAATGTCATAATGATATATCACGTCGATAGCATGTACCCCTTGAAATAATGTGATGAGGATGACACTTCTCTATGTTGTCTTCCTCCTCAAAAAACATTAAACATTACCCCAGTCTAATCATAAGGAAAATAGACAAACAAAAGTTGAGAGACATTCTACAAAATGTCTGACCAGTACTCCTCAAAACTGTCAAGGCCATAAAAAACAAGGAAAGTCTGAGATACTGTCACAGTGTAAAGTCTAGACTGAATATAATGTATCTTGAATAGGAACAGAAAAGGGGTATTAGATAAAAACTAAAGACATCTGAAGTATGGATATTAATGATAATGCATTGATATTCATTCATTTTGTGACAAATGTACCATACTAATGTAAGATGTTAATAATAAACTGGTTGTGGAGTGTGGTATATAGGAACTCAGTACTAGCTTCAAAACCTTTCTGTAAATCTAAAACTTTTCTTAAATGAAAAGTTTATCTTAAGAATTTGAATAGTAATTAAACAGCTTGTGGGATGCGATGAGTCATTTCATTGAGTTTTCCTTGCCATGTTGTCTCAGCAAAGGCAAGTGCCTTGTATAGGCCTTTACACAGTGGTGTGAAAAATCATGGCATAAAAGAGGAGAAAGAATTGAAAGCATCAAATTTTAAAGTTTCTTATTAAATCATTTGTTTGCTCAAATCAATATATAGAAAGACATTTAAAAAGGAAATCTAGAAGCAGCATATTTTTTTAAATAGCAATTTTGCCTCTTTATTTATTTTTTGTTGTTGTTGTTGTTTGTTTGAAAGCCTATAATAGAATACAACTTGAGAGCTTATGGAGAAATTGTAACTACAGTTAATGTATTTTTTCAGTTCAGGCATGTAAAGAGATACTAGTATGCAATTATTTTTAAAAAGAAAGAAGACAACAAAAAAAGAAAAATCGGTAGCATACTGAAGTTAGGGTAAAGGTACTAAACCCAATTAGAAAGAATATTCAAACACAAAAACAAAAAACAACACAGGGAAAAAAAAAATGAGATAAAGCTTCACTCTCCTTAGATGGAATCACAGCTGTGCAATGCTGAGACACTAATGCATTCTACATCAAACAGATTGTAGAGGGAAAAGCACTCTTATTTTGGATGCAGTTCAGATTTTGGCACCATTTCCCAGCTTCTGAGGTCATTTGCTTTTCTGTTCATTTACAATGCATAGAGGTTGCTCATACCTTGTTAAATGCAGATTCAGTGTATCATTGTAAGTGAGGTAATGAAGTTCTTTTTTTGAATGTCTGTACAGCATATTGAGAGGCTTTTCATTTCAAGGATTAAAATATTTAGTGAGCAGGTGGCTTACTGCCAGCTACGACTTACCACTCATCAGCTATAAAGAGAAAAAAACTATAACGAGTTCAACATCGGCTACTCTTACAGCCCCTTCAGGTCGAGGTTGGTAGGTTTGCAAGTACATTAGGAAAAGCCTACAATTTATGAAAAAAAAAAAATGTATGAAACATAAAGGAGCAGATATTGTTAAGATATACACCAATATTTGACTTTTTGGCTCATAACTTTACTTGTATTGATGGTCAGTAGAAATATTGTTTTCTAACTTCAAATGCAACTCGACTTGCTTTACTTCCAAGCTGTTACAGTATTATTGCTATTAGTAGTAGTAGTTTTTTTTGTTTGTTTGTTTTTTTAATTATCGGCTTTAGTACGAGTGGGACTTAGATGTCTTCCATTTGAATTTGCTTCGAAAAATTGACTCGAGATATCTTTATTCTTAAGATTTTTTTGACATTTTTCTACTTATTGCTGATCTGTTAATAGAAAAGTAATTTATGAAATCGCTTTATAGTGTGTGAAATGGTTATCAATAATACACTTCTGAAACCCAGTAACTAACAAGAATGAAGCTTTATGTTCCCATATAAATGATCAATTGAACATGTCAAAGAAGAGACTATACAACCCAAAGATGCTTGTAAGTTCTTATTAGAATTGACACCAGACACTTAGAAGATGTCATCTTCATCCCCAAAACAAACTCAGATTCTTGAATTTCATTCCGTGTTATATTGAAAACCCATGTTCAAGGAATGGGGAGAAACTATCTTAGAGTTACTGACCAGGTCAGGTTAGAGTTACTGACCTTTTGGACAGTGGGGCACCCCAAAGGAAAGAAACTATCTTAAGAATTATGACAAATACTCTGGGCTGGGAAGAAAATCCTATTCTCGATGTTGAACTGGCATTAAATGACTCTGGTAATAACCTTGGGTCTCAAATTCTGTATCATTTTAAAAGAATCGGGGAAGAATGGGCTACAAGATCTCTTCCAGCTCTAAAATTATCTTATCTGACAAATGCAGATATTCTTATTCTCTATAAAATAATCAGTACTATATATCATTTTGTAAAAGTCTGTCAAAGAGTAGTTTAATCACCATCTGCCATTATCAAGTAGAAAATTGTAATTCACTTTAATCTGTGACAGTATTATCATAATCAATCTGGTAATAAATCAGTTGTTCTTAATTCTATTTTCCAAATCTTTGATACAGATTATTATCAGTATTGGAATTTAGTTACAAAATCTTTTCTGTTTCAAAGATATGATGAAATAAAGGTTCTTTATATCAAAGCAAGTCATAACTGAATTTGCATTCTTATATAATATGCTCTCACTTTGAGAAATTTTATTATATAATGATTAACATATATAGAAATTTTGAAATCTCTGGATCCCAAGAGACCTGTAGTGTTTCTATAGATTATGCATTTTCGAGGGATGTGATATTTTCTCCCAAAGGAGTAAAAACTGTGTTTTGGAAAGATGAAAAATTTTAGCTTATTACAATGGTTTGGAGCCTTCCAAAGAGTCTTTGTACATAAAAAATATATCCGTGATATTAAAATTTTATGGGGGGTGATTAGGAAAAAAAATGTCCAAATCAGTTTTGTAGGGGGCAAAAATAAAGATCAAATCACTGAAAAGTCAAAGCAATTTATATGTGTATATTTTTAAACTCTCAAAAATGTATCTGGGTTAGAAAGCAAAGTGCCAAGTCTCTTCCCCAAGCAAATTAAACTGGCTGAGTTATAAACCCTTCAAAAATTAGACTTATAATGAGCATGCAGACAGATTTTTAAATAGTGATTTCTTCAAGGGCTGGGCTACTGTAACATTCTTCATGAGCCTAATTGAAACTGATTGTGGTTGGCACCTCATAATAGACTTTAGTTTAAATGATTTGGGGGGGCACTAAAAATAATTTTGGTACCACGTATTTCTAAAATGCAGAATAAAATTCCTTTGTAACTTAATAAAGATAGGATATCTAAAATGTTGAATTTCTAAAAATATGTCCAACTGCCTTTTAAAAGACAAACATGAATTAAACCAAAGTGTAGGCCATGTTAGTCATGCTTTTTCATCTTCACTTTGTGCTTGTGTGGACTAGTGAACTCCTAGGAGTTTTTCTTTCTGACAAGCTAAATCTTTGAGAGGGTCCTTAAAAGCAAAACCGAGGGGAAAGTACCAGTTGCCATTCTCAGAAATGACTTATTTTTTTGTAAGTTAGTTCAAGAAAATTAAGAATTTTCCTATAAGTCAAAATCGGCTTCTGAAATCCGTAATTACCTAAGAAGAGGCATACCTTTGATATATTTGATTCTGTTGAAAATGCATGTGTATGGTGTATGATCAAATAGTTTCATATAACAGCAGTTTCTTTTATGTTGTTTAAAAGTTTTGCTAATAACAATGGTAATCAGCTATATTCTATAAGAAATGCAGAATGCATATTATAATAGCAGTCATACTAAGTATAAATTATAACTGCATAACTGTAAAATGCATTCATTGCAGTAGGTTTGTCAAGTTCAAATCATGTAAAATTTTGCCAACATGATTCCATATGCTATAGTCATGAAAGCATAAAAGGAGAAAATATGTTTTTCATCTATGTGTTATGCATTTCACTAAGAGATAATCACATCTAAGAAATGTGGGCATTGAGTCACGAAACAGTGCAGGTAATAGAGCAAATCACACTAGGAAAAAATGGTGAAAATAATATTGCAGTTTATCTTTGCAACTCTAAGCATTAAGTCTTGTATCTTAATACTCATATTTCTAGTTTAAGTGAGAGAAAATGTAGTTCAATCATTTGATATCTTAATCCAGATCTTGAGAAAAAGAGGAACCCGTTTAGTCTGTGTTCATAACTAGAAAAAATGGCATGTAATAGAATAAGGAAAATAAAAATGAATAATTAGATAAACTATGATAAAAACATAGACTCTATATTCTATCACAGTTCATAAAATTGGGTATTAAATCTGTGTAAGGACAAAGCTGGAAACCATATGGAATCTTGATTCTTTACAATCTCCAAGGAAATAAAAATTGTTTACAGCAGCAAAAAATATATATGACAGCCAATATTACAAATAAATGATTTTATGAAATATTTTAAGTACTATTTTACATAAATCAATTAAAATTAGGTAAGGTGGCTTTGTAATAGCTTAACTAATAGCTATGATTGAAAAACCAAAATAAATAGTGATTAATAACTACAGACGGTTCCCCAGCAATCTGTTATGATCTTTAGCAGCTCAACAGCTTAGCACAGGTTATAGCAATTTTAGGTCAGAAATCAACATGGGGTGAGTCAAGAGTACTAGACAAGAGTCTCTGGACAGGGCATATGTGTACTTATTAACTTCCTGAGTGAGTACCTGGGTACGTATTCTTTCCTTCCATCCTTCCTCCCTCCCTTCCTCCCTTCCTCTCGTTCTTCCCTCCCTCCCTCCCTCCCTTCCTTCCTTCCTTCCTATTTCTTTCCTTCCTTCCAAGGGGTAGTTGAATTGAATGAGTTTCTGAAAATTTTAGATCATGACCAACTTTGAGAAAATGATAAAAGCTATTGAATAGCTCCTCAAAATAATCCACATGTTCCAAAATATTTCCATTTCAGGAACATTTTGCATGTCCTTGAAGCCACTTTGGATTTCAGCCATTACTCATGCCTTGAGCTGGGCATCAAAAATGCTCTGCTAGACATTAAGTTGCTCTTACTCTGGTTCTTGCTATGCCCTATACCAGTAATTCTCAAAGGATGGTCCCAAAACAAGCAGCAGCAGCAGCAGCCCTTGGAGACTTGCCAAAATGCACATTCTCAGGCTCCATTCCTGTCCTACTGAATCAGAAACTCTTGGACAGGGCCCAGAAATCTGTGTTTAACCAACCCTCCAGGTGATTCAGACACTCGCTAAAGTTTGAGAGCCACTGACTACACCACATCGCACTCCCTATTCCACCAAGTGGTAAATAGTTACTGAGAGCAGACTCCTTCCTTTCCTCTTTCCGTTCCTCTTCCTCCCTATACTCTCAACCAAAGATAATTTACCATGACATGCTGAAGAAATGTGAGGACACTCATGCATTATAAACAATAGAAAGTGTCCTCAGCCAATGTTATACATGTTATTTCTTCTAAATATTACATTTTCTACTGACTACATCAGATTAATGACATCAGGTTATGCTTTCATGAGGTTCACTCAGTTGACCTCCTTTTCCTGTGTTTTCTATTTGCCTCTGGTTGAGCCCTCCTCTAACAAAACCTTGACCTGTTGACAGGTCAAGTTACTCAAATCCCCATCTATAGAGTGAAGCATTTGGATGGGACTTTATCTTCAAGTTGATGTCAGAGCTCTTCTTCCATAATGTGGTATCCTATGAGTTGTACAGGCAACTAGGTTAATGCCTTTAAGACCTACAAAAGGTGTAGTCACCTGGATGATGACTCTAATTGTAAGTCTTAGAACTGTGGATTTCTTTCATAAAGCTGAGTGGAAGACTATTACCTTAGTTACTGACTCTGACTCACCTTCATCCTCAACAAACTGACTCTAAAGTTTTCTGGGTTTCCATTTTCATTCTTGATGTTAGCTCTTAACTCAGGATTCTTTTCACTCACTCCTCAGTTGTAGTAAGGAATAGAGAAAAATAAGGAAGTATAGACTTTAGTTATACAAAACAAAATAGATCGAAACACAGGGAGTGTGCTGAATATTTCTCAAAACTCTTTTGCTAGTCAACTGAAAGAAATATGAGGCTTGTCTCTTCAACATCAGAATGTTACAACAGCAGAATTTCATAAGAACTCATTTATGAAATATTTTGTCTGATAAGAAGGGATAGTTTATAAAATAAAAATGGGAAGTAGATAAATGCTGCCAATAGGAAAATAATGAAAAAACTTTTTTTTTTTTTTGATTGGTTGGGTTTTTTTTGTTTTTTTTTTTTTTTGGGATTTTTTTTTTTTTTTGCATCATTTGCTCTTCTCCTGTATGTTGGAATATTGATCTTGGCTTCATCAAGTCTCTCTACAGCTTTATACTGAAATAACATTTTTAAAAACCTGGCAATACAATGAAGTGAGCTACAAATCTATAGGTTGAGAGTAGTCCATTCTTAATATTTTCTAACATTCTAGAAATTTCTGATGCTTTTTATTACTATAATCAGTAAACTTCTGTTTGAAAGTACTTGAAGACCTGTCCTTTATACAATGTGAAAAAGGAAAGTTTATTCTTAGCTTCGCCATCTTTCCTGTTTCCCTATGTGCCCATCCCCTTCCTGCTCTTCCTTAGTTCCTCAGAGAACCAGTTGGGACTCCACACTGGATATGGCCTGCAAGTCCAACCCTCGCTCTGCCCACTATCTGAATCTACCATTTTTTTATCCTATGTGTATTTCTTCACAAATTTTATTTCTGACTACTATGATAATCTAAGGTTAGATGATGATTGAAATGTATCGGTTTTGCCGAGATGATAGAAAAGTCTTTGATAGGTTAAGCATTAAGTCAGCTTAAGACTGGAATCAGAGTAAACATAGGCAGGTTTACTAGGCACCTCCAAGTAACTTTCAAAGAGTATATCTTATAACTTGGGAAATAGAGGAATTGATGCTAAATCATTTAATAAAATAAATCATCATAGTAAAAAATGAAGTTCCTTCCCATTAATAAACAACATTATTGATGAGTGTTCCCAGAAGTGTTTAAATTTCTTACTTAGATTTTTGATATGTTTAGATGCTCTTGCAATGAAGAAAATCCCTTTGATACATGAAAACCATAACATCATACAAGAAGATACCAATCTGAGCCTTTATTTGATTATGGAGACTCAGCCATTTGATCCAAGAAAATCCTCCTCCTAGAAAATTTCTGAACTATGTAAATATTCTCACTCTTAAAATTCTATCAGTTTATTAAAAACTTCAATATATTAATCTTCCCAAATGACATGACCTTTTTACAAGGAATTTCAAAGGAGTGACTAACGTGAGAATTACAGACCATGTGGCAAGTTTATAAGGAATATCTATTTGAATAGTTGGATTAACTATTTTCTAACACTCCTAGCAGTAATTGTTAGAAATTTAATATAATTTTTTTGTAAAAGAGAAATAGCAATATCCTCATATATCAGATCATACTCTTCTCACCATTATCTTTCTATTTCATATTTAGAAGCAAGTGAGAGATTATTTTCATAAGTTGCTGCCCTTGTGTTTTCTAGTGTAATAAGACTAAGAGTGAACTCTGAAAATATCTGTTCCAAGGCTATTAAATCCCAGAAAGTATACTTGCCCAAGGTTACAGAAGAAATTAGGACTGTGCATAGAACCTCTCACTACGTCCAGTTCTCTCTTCTTTACACTGTGACACTTTTCATGTTTTATTGTATAAAATGAAAAGCCAAGTAATTTTGTTTTTCTGTCTTCCAAGAGTTATGTAGAGTGATGTTTGTTTATATTCTTGGTGTTAATGACAGTGTCAGCTAATACACTGGAAACATCCTCAAGTAACAAGACAGCTATATATGTGCCATTATACATCACTTAAATTGAGAGAAAAGTATGACTAATGCAGCATGCATCAAAATTAATTCTGTCATGAACTACTCTCTATGAGTCATAGAAGCCACAATACTGTATTTGGAATAATAAGACAAGGAAAAATGGCATCCTAACATTTAATGAGGTAGTTTAGTTTAAATGTACATTGTTAGTTTGTGTCAACCTACTGCCCATTGCAAGCAGCACATTTTTTTTTAACAACCTTGTGCAATGGGGCTGTAAATTACTATAATTAAATTAAGCCGTAACCTTATCCAGGCAATATGAGGTATTTGTACTTTGTTTCTGTAATTCCATTATCTGCTCAGAACAGAAACCACAGTGAAAAAAAAATCAACAGCACAATCGATCATGTCATTTGCAAATTTTCAAATGGAAAATAAGGCTACTTGGGATTATCTACCCATTTTCCAGGCATGTCCATCACAAATCCCTTGATTCCAGTAATTACCGTTTAATGCATCTGTGTTAACTGGTTGATAAATTTGAAAGCAGAGCAGAGTGTAGGATAAAAAAGCTTGCCTTAAATAAGCATATCTACCTGCCTTTAGGTTTGTTTCCAATCTCATTTTAAGATGGTAGGAAGTTGGAGAGAGATTACTAGTTTGATATCATGGGATGGTAGAAATTCTGATAGAGAAGTTCTGGAAGCTTTGGGGGATTATTACCCTATTATAGTTTTCATAGAATCTGTGTTATGCTGGGACAATTTTGTATAGATTATTTTATGGGGTATGTACGGGTTTCCCCTGGGCATGGTAACTTAAATTAGAAGGAGGTGCTTGTTAATGAATGGGAAGAGGAGTTAATCATTTGCTCTCTCCATTCTTTCAATCATTTGTAATATCTGATAGCACTTGTGATACATGGTAACCAATATTGTTTTCAGGCCTGACTTTCCACTAGACAATAAATTCTTTGAAGTTACAACTCTGATTTTATTCTAGGCTGTACCAAGTACCTCACATATAGTTCATAGTACAAAATAGGTACTCAATAAATTTTTATTGAAAGAATAAAAAATTAAAGGAATGAGATGTGTTTTGTTCACATATTATGGTTTATAAACTCTAAACTTTTTTTTTTTTCACTTTTAAGTTCCCTGAAAACTTCCTTGTATGGGTTATAAGACTGGCTGGTGGGAAATGTGCTGTCATGAAAGATGTCATATCATTTGTAGCTTCCACAACCAATTTTACTGTTAAGAAAATTTGGACTTCAAATTATTTCTTTCAAGTTCCGGTTTCTGACTTCATCACTGTTGCTTTGTCAATTCACTCATAGTCCCCAAAGTATTGAAAAAATGTGGATAGAGGAGTTACCAAATATCTTCATAACATATTCATGCTTCTTTGTCAGGATACAATTGTGATAAGTACCATGTTGTGTTCCTGACTCTCTTTCTGTCTGAGAGATACCAAATAGGGCACAGGTCAGGTCTTTCATGACCTCACTGTCATTGTACTCACCCTTTAAAGCTCCAAGTACTGTTACAATCATACAAGAACTAGAATTAAAAAAGTAAAATAGAAGGTGACAGATATTTCTAGAAACATGTTAAATGTGCATGTATAGGATTGTAAGGGTTTTTTGGTCAGTTAATATATACTGCTCTCAAGACCAAGGATAGATTGCCTTTGTTACTTGGCCCTGGCTACACTTTGACCTTGTTCAATAGAACTTCAAATGTGTAGTGTCAGGTTAAAAAAAAAAAAAAAAAAAAATCCAGCCAAGGTGCTTAAAAGTCAATCAAGTTCTTGAGAGTATCTTGTAAAAAAAAAAAAAAAAAAAAACCAGCCAAGGTGCTTAAAAGTCAATCAAGTTCTTGAGAGTATCTTGTAAAAAAAAAAGGAAGGAAGGAAGGAAGGAAGGAAGGAAGGAAGGAAGGAAGGAAGGAAGGAAGGAAGGGAGGAAAGGAGGAAAGGAGGAAGGGAGGAAGAAAGAAAAGAATACAAACCAGTTTCCTATAGAGTATGAGTTGATATGTCATCATTATCAATGAAAGAGAGTGAGGCCAAGTGAGTAGTTTCTAAATGGAATCACGCATGTGATAAGGGATCGCGGAATTTCCCTTAAATGAAAAAGAAAATATAACATCATAGATTTGTTTTTAATAATCTTGCTCATTGTTTACTGTTTATCACATTAATAGTTAATGGTTTAAAATGTGAAAAAAAATCGCACGTCAATGCAAATAACCAACCATTCAGTAGTAGAGTTATGTTTTTCTATGCAATATTCTCCTATGTGGTAAAATAGCAAGTAGCAATACCATTAATTTCAGTCATGTGAGTTTAAATGAATCATGATGTACTATTTATTTATCTTGTTACTAAGTGTGTCAGGCAGGAGGCTAATTAGTTTGAAAATCTCATTTAGAATATTTTCTACTTTATAATCCCTGAGCATAGAAATCAGCAGTAGTTAGTAAAAGAGAATTCAGTGCAATAGCATTTTTTTAAATGTGTTCTTTCTTTTTACTTTTGTGCACTTTAATTTTCTTCTCTCATCACATCTAATACAAAACAATGCCCTAAATTAAACACAAAAAAATGTGATCTTATATTTGTCTTCCAAAAAGTGAGAGTAAAGGGCTAGAGTCCATTTTGTCCAGTTGTTATATTATTCAAAATTGATAATGTTTTCTTAGTCTTGAAGATTATATCTGATATTTAGCCAAAGCTCTAGGATAGAAGATATTTTCTAGAAAGTACTCATTTATTTGAAGAGCAACTTACTTATTTTCTGTTGTTATCATTGGGTATATGCCAAGTTGCAATACATAATTTTCTATATTTAGAAATTCTAATTGTGATGTTTAGATTAAAATTCTTTCAAATTAATATCTTTAGAGAAAATAAATATCCATTTTTAGAAAATGATGAGCCCTCATTAGTCAAGCACTTGATAAATGCTACACATGTTACTTATTCATTTTTTAAAGTAATGTATAAATGGTTACCACTATGCCAGTTTTACTGAGGAAGAGATTCGGGTCACATGTCAGTGAGTGGTAGGGAAGAGATTAGAACTCAGTACGAATCAAAAGCTTGAACTGTGCTGTATTGTATTGTAATTTAGCCCTGAGTTCTTTGTTTTGTCCTAAATATTCTACTAATTTATTCACTGAACAATAATTAACCTTCATGAATTCCAATTATGTGATTGCTAAAACAAATATTTTAACTCTTGCCACTTCAGAAAATAGATGATATTAAATGTTATTGAGAATACTATGAGAAAGATACTATCAGGTACTACATTTGCAAAGGGGCACAGCCCTTTTAAGAGCAATTTGGAAATATGAATCAAGGGCCTTAAAAGTTTTTGTACCCTTTTTTTTTTTTTAACCTTGTGCTTCAATAGCTAGTAATGTATCCAGAAGGAATATATGGATAATGATTTATATCTAGCCTATAACCATCTTGGAAGAG
>NW_011888824.1:6266379-6271008 GCF_000151845.1 Pteropus vampyrus | reverse complement strand
TAAATCAGAAATACATAAAAACATATTTAGCCTAAGTATAATGCCTGGTACATATTAAGCCTTTAGATGAATTAAATAAGTTAGTGAATATGACAACTTTAACCTATAGAAATGTCATAGAGTTATTTTTGCATTATAGAAATGATAAGAAGAAATGCACTTTGAACATTATCTCAGTTGGGAAATACTCCTGTGGATTTGGAGTAATATAAATTGAAATAGGTTTTGTCATGAACATCCAAATCATATTAGACGTGCTATCATGTAATTGACTGATAATGATCAAGAAGCGTATCCTCTGGGTTTAACCTGCTAACATTACATGAACAAATTTCTGTAGTTAATAGCTAATTGTCAGTTGGAACAATCTTTTCTTTGTACTTCTTGGAAATCCCTTGACCACTACATATAGGGGCTATTATTTCATATCTCTGCATCCCTCCATCTTATACTATCTCCTATGCTAGATGTGTCTTCTTAACCCTCACTAATCCACTACCAAAGATTGGTTGACACAGCCCCTTGCTTCAGGGTGAACCAACAGGGTGAGCCTCCCCTGAGACCATGCTGAAACTTTTCTTCATCCTAGACCATATCCACACTTTACTCTCTCCCACTCTGTTTTCCCCATTCCCCTTCACCTGAGCACACTCTAGAAATCACTTTCTCAAGAATCTGTCTCAAGCTCTGCTTCTAGAAAATCCAACCCATGACATCTTTCCTGCTTTCTCTAGACCAGTCCTCAGAGCACAACCTCCATCATGAATATGCCTATTTTCTTACCACTGTGATAATACAGAACGCATGGTATTACATTAGTTTAGCTGTCTTTCTTCCTCGAAAGACTGAACTCTTTGAGAGAAGAAATATTATCTTAGTGTCTTTGGGTTCTTAAAACTTTGCATGGTGCCTGGCACATATCAACTGCTAAATAAATGTTTATTGAGTGAATTATTCAAAATATACTCCTTTGTATCAGCACCAATATTGAATCTTTTTAATATACTCATTCAAATGCACAAGAATATTCACAGAAAAGGTGATTTTAGTGTAACGGCACTATTTTAAGTCTAATAAGATTCCAATATTTTTAAAAACATATTACGCTGCATCTTAAAATCAGAACACTTGGCTTTTATTAAACTTGTGACCTTTTTTAGTAAGGATTTTCATGAACTTAGTATAATTCTTAATGAGAGAATACCACACATGCAATTTGATAAACTATAACATGTAAAGTTTTGTAAATATATCTAAAATAATGACATAAATCATAATGAAGTGAATTATTAATTCCACTTAGGTCTAAACACAGTGAAGAAATTAAAATACATTTAATTTTGATTTGAATCCCAAACAACACAAACAATGTTAGTCCCTAAAAGTCATTTTTTTTTTTTTTACGCCTACAGCACCAGGTTTTCCTAGGTGTCTCCCATCCAAGTACTAACCAGGCCCAACCCTGCTTAGCTTCCGAGATCGAATGAGATTGGGCATGTTCAGGGTGGCTTGGCCGTAGATCAACCCAAAAGTCATTTGATTGTCACTTTTAAATATTTTAAGTGAGCATATATTTATTTTCCCCCTCCTTAATTCCACCCCTTCACTTCCACCCCTGACCTATGGATGTGCTGTCTCCCCTTAAGAACTGGATCTCTAAAAGCAGAGCATCTCCTCCCACCCGCTTACAGCATGCACCTGGAGCCTGACACACTCAGGGTATGGTTCATGGCTCTACCTGGGGCACGAACCCAGGACCTTCTGACTGTAAAGCAGATGTGCTAACCACTACACTATGGAGCCACCCCAGCATATATTTATTTTTATGAGTGTTGCTTTGATTGAGGAAAAACCTGATTTTTCAATTCATATTTAAACCGTTTTCAGAAAAAATAAAAGTAGCATTAGTGTTAGTAAAATAGGAAAGTGGGAAATTCATCTGAATATTTTTTCAAAGCCATTTTGTTCTTATGAATATTATGAAAAATACTGGACTTAGGATTTTAAACATTTCTCTATCATTGCAATGGAATTGGTATTTTATAATCATTGGTTAATTTTATGCTTTATGATAATGTTATAATAAATGACTATTAACTGTAACTGATTAGAAAAGAACAGGCAACTTGCATTTCTAATGACTAATTTGGGTGTTCTGAGCAAGTACTTATATATTTTTAGTTATTCTGAATCTAGATGATAACTTTTTGAGAAAGAGATGAAGTACATTGATTGTCACAAACAGTGCCTTAGGGTAGGGGGTTTATTTCTTTCTTTGTTTTCATCTTAGTTATATAGCTTTATTTTCTTTAGTTTTGAAAGTTATTTTAAATTAAAAATACTAGATTAATTGAATTGGAAATTTTTCTTCTATATTTTTAAAATCTTTTATAATTGCAATAAGGTACGAAATCTCCTGCCTTAGACCAGTGCCTCTCAAAGTCTAATGGGAATATGAATCATCTAGGATCTTGTTAAAATGCAGCCTCTTACTGAGCAAATGTGCAGGGTGGCCTGAGAGTCTGCATTTCTAAATAGCCCCTGGTCTGCACTCCACACTTCAAGAAGCAAGGTCTAAATTCCTTATTTTTTGTAGTCTCGGATTAACATTAGTTCTTTACACATTGGGGAAGTTTTGAATGATTCCCAGAGATGATTTCCCTGCAGTTACTAGCCTGGACCTTCATGCCAGACAGTCAGCATCAGCATTCAGAATCCATCTCTGATTCCTTTGACTTTCTACCAGGGATGGTACCAACCATGGATGACTTCAGTAGTGACTCTAACACGTTGGCCCGCCGCAGTGGCTTTAATCAAACTTTGTTGAAATTTTTTGGCTACCAAAAAAATGGAGTTGGCACAACATATAGAAACTTTGCTATGACAAGAGGGCAAGATAGTTACTGGCAGTTTGACAAGTTTCTCCATGTGAAAACAAATTAAGATACCTTGACAGCTCTGAAAACCTGTTCTCTTTGGCATTTTACTTCTTCCAGTGTTCTCCGAGCATTTTATCTCAATTTCTTGTAAAACTACACTTATAGCCCAGGAATTTCTTTAGTAGCCAAGTCACACCTCAGAGTTCTGTCAGTTGTGAATAACCCTCAAGGATTTTTATTCTCTTGTCAAATGTGCTTGTAGAGTTTCCAACCATCAGGCCTTGCATTTCAGTAAAACATATTTTCCCAAAGCTTTCACATCTCTGATCTTATATCTTCTTATCTTCCTACTGAATAAAATAATATAGGTAACCTTTTTTTTATATTCATTGACACAATAAACATTAATTAAATTCCTGCTATAGGCAAGGCTATGGTAGGTACCAAGGAAGATATAAAGATTAATGTCATGACACTGCCCTCAGAGAACCTATACTGTCCCAGAGAGATAAAAACATGTGTGCGAATTGTGAGGTAGAAAGGAATAAGTGTTTCATTGAGTAATAGATCAAATTGGGAGAATTTATCAAAGCATGTCATGCTTTCCAGCCCAGAGCAGTGTGTGGCAGGTATAGAAGGCACCACAGCACAGTCGCTTCATAGCTAGACTTTGAAAATGAGTAGAATTTAAAGGTCAGGTTGGGAACAATAGCAGCATATCATGGAGCTGGGAAACTAGGGATGCTGCTTGGGGAGTGGGTGGTATACCATCTCTTTTGTTAGGGTTGCAACTATTGTTCTTAGTATGAAGAAAGTAGATTAATGCTAGAATATGGGCATTAATAATAATATTGGAAAGATAAGGATTTATACTTGTACACACATCCCTAAAAGTCTTCTTTAACAGATAAATAAAATAAAGTACAGGGAGAGATGACTAATATAGGGTCAGAAGACTCAGAAATGGCAGTTATGTTTTCAACCTACTATCTGGGCTCCCATTTCTACCCTCCCAGTTACTGACATGTTGGGAGCCCAGCTCCACCCTTTCACTGCAGCCGGAAGGCCCCTAGCTACCCCCTAGGGGCTCAGAGGGAGGCAGAATCACTTCATACTTCAGGGATAGGAAGGTAAATGGCAACACATTTTTATCTGGAAAAAAAGAAAAAAGGTATCATTAATGCTCATTTTCTTTTGCTTTAGGACTTTTTTGTACTAAAATATCTGGATTTTATGCCATTCTTTTTGATGTATTTTTATTTTTGTAAAACCACAACTTTTTTTCTCTTCAGGTGCATTCCTTTCTGTAAGATATGTGACTTGCCACCAAAAAACACAAATGTGTAAATTGCATTTGGCTAGCCATCATATTTAATTTTTTTCTTAAACTGTGTTATTACCTCCTAGGCACTTTCTGCAGCACATTTGTTCAAAATAGATAATATATCATCGTGGCTTTTCAGTGAAGAAGGGGATTTTAATGAAAATGCCACTTTTAATAAGCAACTTCAATAATATGTGGTTTTGGTTGTTCCAGCTGAGATATTAATGGCTAGGACTGTTTTTCTAGATTTCAGTAACAAAAAGGTGGAAAGAGTTTGTTTTGAAATGCAATGCTAAAGAAGTTGGAAAAATAATTGTCTTGAGATAGGATATATAGTGTATATAAAGTAAAATTCTCAGCATTTACTGCATGCTATATAGTATTTCTTCTAAGTGTTTTATTTTCTTATTGCTACCAAGCCAGAAG
>NW_011888824.1:6245651-6266329 GCF_000151845.1 Pteropus vampyrus | reverse complement strand
CAAAGCATGTCATGCTTTCCAGCCCAGAGCAGTGTGTGGCAGGTATAGAAGGCACCACAGCACAGTCGCTTCATAGCTAGACTTTGAAAATGAGTAGAATTTAAAGGTCAGGTTGGGAACAATAGCAGCATATCATGGAGCTGGGAAACTAGGGATGCTGCTTGGGGAGTGGGTGGTATACCATCTCTTTTGTTAGGGTTGCAACTATTGTTCTTAGTATGAAGAAAGTAGATTAATGCTAGAATATGGGCATTAATAATAATATTGGAAAGATAAGGATTTATACTTGTACACACATCCCTAAAAGTCTTCTTTAACAGATAAATAAAATAAAGTACAGGGAGAGATGACTAATATAGGGTCAGAAGACTCAGAAATGGCAGTTATGTTTTCAACCTACTATCTGGGCTCCCATTTCTACCCTCCCAGTTACTGACATGTTGGGAGCCCAGCTCCACCCTTTCACTGCAGCCGGAAGGCCCCTAGCTACCCCCTAGGGGCTCAGAGGGAGGCAGAATCACTTCATACTTCAGGGATAGGAAGGTAAATGGCAACACATTTTTATCTGGAAAAAAAGAAAAAAGGTATCATTAATGCTCATTTTCTTTTGCTTTAGGACTTTTTTGTACTAAAATATCTGGATTTTATGCCATTCTTTTTGATGTATTTTTATTTTTGTAAAACCACAACTTTTTTTCTCTTCAGGTGCATTCCTTTCTGTAAGATATGTGACTTGCCACCAAAAAACACAAATGTGTAAATTGCATTTGGCTAGCCATCATATTTAATTTTTTTCTTAAACTGTGTTATTACCTCCTAGGCACTTTCTGCAGCACATTTGTTCAAAATAGATAATATATCATCGTGGCTTTTCAGTGAAGAAGGGGATTTTAATGAAAATGCCACTTTTAATAAGCAACTTCAATAATATGTGGTTTTGGTTGTTCCAGCTGAGATATTAATGGCTAGGACTGTTTTTCTAGATTTCAGTAACAAAAAGGTGGAAAGAGTTTGTTTTGAAATGCAATGCTAAAGAAGTTGGAAAAATAATTGTCTTGAGATAGGATATATAGTGTATATAAAGTAAAATTCTCAGCATTTACTGCATGCTATATAGTATTTCTTCTAAGTGTTTTATTTTCTTATTGCTACCAAGCCAGAAGGAAAGAAACCAAAATAGGAATCGAATCAGGCAAATTTTAATGAACATATTTCTACTTTTTCAAATTTCCCGGATTTGTTTCTAGAAAAGGAGAAAAACATAGACAAAATATTTTGAAATCTTCAGTGTTCTGTTCTGAAGAGGTTTGCCCCCACACTATGGGAAATCTGAGCGTCTTTAAATTTACATATAAGAAATCCTCAAACTGTATATTTCCATATTCTTTTCTCCCCAATCCCACCAAGTGGCCATATTAACTCTTCAGAGAGAATATATATAGCTGGCAAGGACAGGTTGGGTAATACACCTTCCCATTTTTAAAAAGTCTGAACAAGGAAGAAAAGCAAGAACATTTGAAGTAGAAGAAACTTAAAAAAAAAATGTTACTTATTCATCTGTACAATATTGAATGTGTTGAGTAACAATACTGTGTGTCAGGTGAAGTATGGCAGAAGGAGGAGGTGGAAAGATTGGCAGGGGCCTACATGAAGGGCCTTGTAGCCAAGCAAGCAGATTAAACTGTATTCTCAGTCTAGAGCCCTCAGAGTACAGAAATGCTGTTGACTATTTGTGAAGGAAAGGACCTAGCAAAAAAGAATGGGACAGATGTAAGCAGGGACATGCTGTAAAAACTAGCAAAACTTAAGCACAGGGCTCAGTGAGTGTTTAACATGCTAATCGTTGGCCAGAAAGATTGTGGGTTTCACAGGATAGAGGCTATGTCTGTTTTATTCACTGTTGCTCTATTCTCAATGAAGCATGTGGAAATCTGGCATTCAGTGGGCACTCTCTATTTACTGACTGCTCCAACTCTCAATTTAATAATTATCTAATGATTATCCTGAAGCTTTTCACAAACTTTTTACAAAAACTTTTTGAATTCCTTTTTAAACATGCTTTGAGCTGCATTTGATGATGGTTACTACCAGTTTTTAACAAGTTACACTACATTTCTACTGAATTATACCAATGAAAACAAAAAACAGGCAAAAGCTTTTAAAAGAAGAAAGCAAGGAGGAAGTCTAGTAGTATGTCCATTAAGTCACACATCATAAATTCTTAAAAAATACCTTTCTTAGGAGGGCAGAATTAAAATTGTTTTGAATGAAAGAACTTCTAAGCATCTCAACATTATGACCCAGAAAAAGGAATAATTATATTGGCTGGAATATGATAAAACCCTGAAGAGTGCATAGAACCAGATATGTAGATTGTGAAACATAGATCACTATTATATTAGTGTTGTGATGGTGAAAATATACATTTTTCATCAAGATAAAAATCAAAGAAAATCTGAATGTCTCCTTGGGGAAAGATTTTTCTATCATCCATTCTTATACTCTGTTTTTCACTGTATGTAGTGGTATTCGTGGTCAGAGAACCTTGTATTTTACATGCTATGTATAGTACTTAGGACATTTTTTGGTAATTAATATCTATTTTAAATTATTTTTTCATCAGTTATACTACTGCCAAAACTGTTGTTAAAAGAGTATGGTAGAAACAGCAAGGGTAAAAAGATTTATACCTATCTTGTCTACTAATTTGCCATGTCATTAAGTAAAACCTTCATATGAAGAGAGATTGGATTAGATGATTGCTCCAAGTCCTTTTAGATGTAACATTTTTGTAATCTTAGTCATCAGTAGATTCACTGTATTTCTCCTATTTTTTAGAATTTTTGGCTTTCCATTTTTGTAGGTAGATATAGTCCCCTAATACTTGTAGACAGGCCTTACCAGAAACTCTGAATCTTATAGCTCATGCAAAGATAAAACAGAAAAAAAAATCACAAGTTTTGAAAGTTCCATATTGTAAACAGTCCTTCTGGGCTTAACAAAAGTCAAAAGTTAACAAATCTTAAATTATCAAGTCATTGCAATTATTTTTTCCTTATTGTTATCCCAGCTATATGATTCCTCCGATGTTTCTGGCTGAAATGAAGACCACATTAACTTCTGGATCATTCATCTCAGATAGGCCAACTCACACCTATTAGAGACAATAGTTTCTGTAGGTAAAAGGTAGACAGCTCAGCTAAGGCCCGAAGAAAACTTTTGTGCCCCTTTCACAAGGCTTTGAGATCCTAGAGGATAAAAAAAGGTTAAAAAATGGAAGCATTTAGACTTAAGAGTCTTTGTGATCATCTCCAAATCTCGAAAAAGGATTTATATGGCGTTATATATGTGGAAGGAAGAAAGACGCTCTGAGCTAAGAATTCCCAGTACTGCAGTTTATTTAAAGATACAATCTTCTTTCAAGGTTGGGGGCAATAATGATTCTCTACATTCTACTTAATTGGGAATGGACAGAAAAAGAATATGCAAATAGAAAACATAATCTGAGTGTCTTTGCAAATGTATCTGGATGAACTTTTTCCAAGCCCTCTGTCTGAAAGAAGTATTCTAAAAAATATAAACAGTACTAAATAAGATGATGCATGGTAAAGGCTTAATATGGTATCAGAAGTATGGTTTATGCACAATAAATGTTACTAATCTTTATTGTTATTGTTATATTGTGCTTTTAAAAAGGTGAGGGTGCTTTGTGGTAAAACCAAATATAGTTTAGTCTATCTTCCACTTCATTATTAGCACTTGAAAGTTTCTGAAAAACCTGTTTAAATTGTTTACTTTTTTTCCAAATGTAAACAGATCTGTTTTCTTGGAATAAGTAGGGAGTCAAGTTTGGAAAATATCAACCTAATCATAGTTTATGAGTAAAGACATTTCAATTAAATGTATGTACTGACTTCCTACTGCATGTTCAGTATCCATATTGCACTTAGGCTGTAGAGAATACAAAAAATTAGATGGATATGCTAATTTTTTTAAAGAAAATCTGAAATGGGGAGATGGGATTAATGCACACAAAATAAGTCAAAATAACATATAATCACATTCTGGAATGTTTCATACTAAATACAGTAGTTGGCAGGAGATGAAAGAAATGATTTTAGACTAAAAGTCTAATATTCATGATTTCATGAAAAAGGGGGCTTTGTAGGAGAGGTTGAATTTGATTGGAGGTTGAATCTTCCCTATGTCCACATCTTTACCTCAGGCCCATCATAAGCAAAGGTATGGATGTAGGAAAGATGCTAAGTAACTAAAGAAAATTTCAGTGATGAGCAATAGGGAGCCACTCTACAATACCAAGCAGAGAAGCTGCAAGGTGATGAAAGCAGTGCTTTATGCAGATAATTTTGGAAAGAGTGTGGTTGTTTGGGTTAAAATCAGAAGTCATGGTCGCCAGAGAACACTGTTAAGCTGGCATGACAGAAATCCTGGCCCGCAGAGGACCGCTGTAGCACCACTGCAGCTTAGTAGCAGAGTTCTGGACCCAAGTGAAAGTTCCACTTTCATCACTTATCGTGTGAACTTGGGCATATTCTTGAATCTTCAGTGACAGTTTTCCATTCATCAAATAGGAATAAGAATATTATTTATGTTATGAGGCTTTTAAGGTATAAATGAAGTGCATAAAACTGTGTTATAACAGTGTGTGCCACGTAATTAGTATGCAGTAAATAAGGTAACTCTAATTAGCTGTGATGGAAGGGAAAAAAGGAAAAACATTTCAAGATGTTAATGAAACAGATTCTGTAACCTCTTGTAGTATGGGAGATAGTCTAGTCCACCACCCAGCAGCCTCTTATGGCCTCTGATATTGCTACATTCCCATCCCCTCCGTACAGTCAGTTTTCTACACTGCAACCAGCATTATCTTTCTAAAATGCAAATCAGAAGACAACATTCCCCTTCGCAGTAACTCTCTACATCCCCCAGGGTGAAGTGCAACCCCCTTGACATAGATTACACATACAGCCCTATCTGTCCCGACTCACTTCTCTAGCTTTTTCTCTCACCACGACCTTCCCCAGAACTACACTCCTGAAAGTGCCATGAGCTTCCACCGTTGGGACAGCTCACATGTAGTTATATTGTCCTTCCCTTTTTTGCCTGCTTATACATATCAGCATAGGGCGTATAATATAAATTTAGAGATGTGGAAAACTTTGTAATCGTGTGTAAAGACAACAAGAAGCGACTCAAAAGAAGGTGGAGCATAGCAGCGTGCCAAGAAGGAAGTTATTTTTTCAGACTTGGATTGTCTTGGTTATACTGCACGTTAAAGGTGCAATAATTTTAGGCTATTTCAGGGTTATATGTGTATTTTCCCTTATGTTACATTCATCTTAAAGTGATATATATTGAAAGAATAAATGGATGTATGGTGAAAAGTCTTCCTGCCACCTATTGAGTGTCCTGCAGCCACTCATTATTGGTTCATTTTGAATTATTCCAGATATACTTTATGCAATTTGAGAGAACTATATGCATATTCAAATTCCCCACTAACAGAAATGTGTAAGTTTTACACTATCAGATTTGTCAATGTTTTCTGCATTACGTTTTATGCTTGTACTTTAAGATTATAGGCAAAAATTCTTATATCGGTTAGTACATTTATGGATTATTTTTTATATTTCAAATTTTGATACTTAATGTGTAAGATATGAGATGTCAATCTAACCTAATTTTTTCAGAGGATTTTTTTATTTCTCTAATAATCACCATTTGCTACTGATTTGAAATGCTCTCTGAATCTCAAACTATCATCTTACATGGACTTCATTTGCTCTGACTTTGATCTGTTTATCTATTTATTTACATCATCATTCTCTTAATAGTTTATTCGTTATAAAATGTTTTCATATCTGCTAGGGTATTATTCCTTATTCCTAACTTTTTCCAGAATTTTCCTGGCAATTCTTGCTTCTTATTTTTCTTTAAATTTTAGAATCCTCTTCCCTGGATTAGAAAAAAAAAAAAAATCGTAAGGCAGTATTAGAACGTCATGGATTAATTTGGGGACACTCAACACCTTTATGATGTTAAGTAGTCCGATATAAGAAAATAGTATATCTTCCTATTTTTTCAGTGTTCGTTTAAAGTTTTATAGATATAGATGTTGTACATTCCTACATAGTTTGTCACGTCACTGATTTTAATGAGGCATTTAATCAATTCTAACTTTTAACTCATGTTTGTACATTATATTGAATTCTCTGACCCAGGCCAAAAAGCAACTAGTCCAGCAAAGTCTAAAAGGAAAATTAAAGAGATTCGATTCAAGACTACCACTTTTAGAAAGTACTTTGGAAAAATCTTCTCCAGATGCATTTATAGAGACCCTCAAGCTATGATATCTGTTTGGCACACTCCTTTTTTCATAATGTAAATAAGAGTGATAAGGTCACTTGTGTTTAGGTGCAAATAGCCCAAAACTACCCCAAAATATTTCCTACTCACACTATACTGAGTCATGCAAGAATTTTTATGAAATAAGGATGGGATAAACAAAGCAGTCTGCATAGATAAAAATATTAATAGGTAGGAAGGGTTACTGATATTCAGATGTCCTCCCTTAGAGGCTATGCCAATCAGAAGTTCTTATCTTTGCATAAATTGATAGTTCCTCACTAATGAAGTATTCATCAAATGGTCACTTTCCTAGGTGCTGAAGACACAAAAATAAATTTGATTCAGCTATTCTAATGAACATTTCATATTCTTAAGAACAGTAGTCTATATTTTGGAAATTAGGCTAAAAGATTTGTGTATGCCTTTTCAACATCACAGTAGAGTGTTCTGACTGAAGAAAATTTTAATATTCTAAATGGGAAGATAATTTTTTTTTGATTTACTATTTACTACTGGTTGGAGCATAGACTGTAAGTTACATAATAGTTTGAGATGATTAATAAATAGTGATTTCTAATAGAATCATAGAGGTTGTGATTTATTAGTCTGTAGAACATTAATCTATTTTGTATATAACATCAAACTTATCCCAGCATTCTTTATTTTTCACTTAATATGTATATATATATACACATAATATGCTTTATATAAAATATATTTATATAAATATATACATTTATACATAAATACATATACATATAAATAATATATACCAATATACCAGACATTACTGGTTTCTCTTATCCTCCTCTGAGCCAGCTTTATCATTCTACTGTCTGCCTCATTAATAAACTAAATGACCTAGACATGCTCTCACTATATTTTTATGTGGGAATAATGTTTTTAAATTTATTAAAATTACACTTTGCCAATATTGATAAAGCCTCATTTATTTTTCCTTTTTATACTTGGAGTGATTTTCAGTGCCATTGTGAGAAAGATGGAACTTTGTTTTTTAAAAATGTCTTTAGGTCTGGCTTTATAATGATTATAAAAATCCTTTAAATTTTTTTTCACTGCTTTTGAATACGAGTAGATAGTAGAAGGATAACTCATCAACAGCATACTCACACTATTGTTTCTTAATGCTGAATTCTAAATTTTAAACCAAGAACATTTTAAATTATTTTGAGCACAAGCTAGTCATTTTTTAAATAATCAACTATGCCTCATCATATTAGAATAGAAAAAATACAGGTGAATTGAATTAAAAGTATCAGCAGGCACTGCACACAGCAAGAATAAGGATATATGTCTACAGTATGCATTAGATCTTTTTACACTTGAGTTGCAATCAAGAGTTTGAGAACCAGTGGTTTAAACATCCTTTGCTCCAGGCAATTGCAAGATAATTGATTTTAGGCATATGAGTTGACTCTGGAAAGTATGAACTAAATGATCACGCCTAGTTTAATATCAGAGTACTCAGAGGAACCAGATATTTGAAATAGCAGCTGAGGCAATTGTACTTTTGCCTACATCCTTGTGTGTCCTTTATGTAGACATATTTCACTACAGGATGAACATATTACTGAAAGACTTGCCTACCCACTCTGCTTTCTAACTCTGGTGGTTACAATGCATTGTTCACCAAAATGGAAGGAAAGGCTTTATAAATCCATCTATAAACCATATTATTAGGTATCAGAATACAACACGTACAACATAACAATTAGATCTAAACTGAAAATGAAACATATGTCAAAGGGTTCTGAAATATGCATTAGAGAATATAAACGAAAGAAATTCCATTTCATGTTTGAGGTAAAAAAAATGCTTGTGCTTATCTATATGGTATATTCAGTGAGTGAGTAAAATGTGAGATATTCTGCCATATTTTATTTTCCTAATATATCCTTAAATTTCAAGTGGCATTTGGCCCTCCTCAATATGGAGAGCTCTGTGTAGCTGATCTAACAAATTAAATGTATTTAAATTGAAATATATTACAAAGCCAACCAGGAAAAAGACATCACATATATTTTAACATCAGAATTCCTTCCATCAAATTGCCATTTATAATTGTGGCACAGAGTAAAACATAAGAAGTTTTCGCTGAAATAATTTTAAGCTGAGCCATCTCTTTAATTGGAAACTTCTAGTATGCTAGAAAATGTGCTCAAAGGCCAGGACAAGGTTCAGGTTGGTAAATCACCTGCCTTTTTGTGATTAAGTTCTATCATCATATTAAAGCTGTCAAACATTTTAAATCCAAAAAAGAGAGTCATAATTTTGGATGCTCTTTTAACACCAAATACTATTTTATTTCTGTTGTCAGTCTCTGGTATAGGATTCTGGACCCACAGGGAAGTACTGTGGGTGACAGTGGGTGGAGTACATGTCCAAATCACATGAGGAATTTTTTAAATTATTTTGGCTTTCCCCCAGAGTTTCTGCAGGCTCTTCCTTTAACTAACTGTCTGGCCCTAACACGCAACACCTCTAAGGACAGCCTTAGTGAGTCACTATGGAGGTTGTTACCCTCAGGTATGCTTAGGAATAAAACAGTCAGAACCTTTCATTTCTGTAGCATGGAAGGTGTTGTATTCAAAAGTTATTCTTGCTTTAATATTGCCTTATATCCTTTTAAAGTTCAAATTTGGAGGTGGTCAAAGGAGGTATTCTATGAAGCTTTGCTTCAGTGTGCAGAGCAGGAAGGGCTGATCAAGTGCACCTTAATGCACAGTCTCTCCACAGGAGTGATAGTTGATGTGGCTCATACCAAAAGGGTCAGTGAATTGAAGAGCTATTAAATTTGCCGGAATGGCCCCAATTGAGCTTTTCATATCTTTCTCCTTTCTCAGACAGTAGAGTTTAACTCAATGATGGGAGCCAGATTTAAGAATGTCTTTAGGGCAATTGCAAGTGGAAACATTCCCAGGGCAAAGAAATAATGAGCTCTAGAGCCCAAGAGACATTGTTTTAGTGGAACTATTTTCTCTGTAAACTACTGATATTAAAGTTTCATGTGGGAGAAAGAAAGAGGGAAAAGGTTAAGAAATAAATGTACTTCACTAGCTATTTAGAATTCATATATATGTGTCTGAAGATGTAACTTGGGCCTTTGCAGGACATTTTTGGCAATGATCTAAAATATATTGCTACTCAAGATGTGAACCCTCCACTTTCCCAACTAAATGCATAGGCATCATCTGGGAGCTAGACAGAAATGTACATCTCGGGCCCCGCCCCAAGTCTCCTGAATTAGAATCTGCAATCTTAACAATATCTCTAGGTGACTCATGGGCACATTAAAGTCTGAGAAGCAATGGTTGAAGTGACAATGCTCGTCTGCTACTAGAATACTCGCTAAAATTAATAGTGCCAAAGGAATAATTGAAGAAAAGCATTTTAAAAGTTGTTTGCACACATTACCAGATTGTACCTTAGGAAAGTCTTGCTGATTTTTATTTGCACCAGCAGATTATTAAAGGATCTGTTTCATTTATACCCTTGTCATGATTGGGCATTATTATTTTTTAAATTGTGAAATTTGCATATTTAATCCATATGATGTGGTATAAGGTAAGGATCTAGCTTTCATATCTTTAAACAGTTAACTGGTTTTCCCAGAATTAATGAATGAATAAATTATCTTTATGTATTGAATTTAAATGCTACCTTCATTTTTTATTTCTATTACAGAGATTTTGGACTTTGTAGTTTTTCCATGGGTATTTCTTTCTATTCTGACATTAGTTCCATGATATTTCAATGATGATGGCTTTATGCTAGGTTTAAATATATGCTTTTGGTAACTATCTTGTCCATCTTGAACTGTGTCTAAGCTTTTCTATCACATTCTCAACTATAATATAAATTCCTACAACATTCTATGTATATTTTCATAACAAATATAAATGTAAAAGAGGTTCAGCTTTCCATATCACTTATTTTATAGATATATAGTAAAGAAAGAGGACTTGATCTTGACACTCAAAATATTACCATTTTTATGTCATGCTACCACAAGCTGATTTCTCTTTACCACATTTGCAATATGGGGTTCATTAAGACAACAAAATCTATCAAATCCCTGCATTCATTGTGATATCAAGCTGAGTGGCATGGTAAAAGGGGTTTTGAAGTGAGGAAAAATTAAGGAAATAGAATTCATTGGCCTCATTCTTAGGAAGCTTGCAGTATAAATGAGAATTTAAGTTAGAATTTAGGAGTTTAAGTTAGATTCAGATATATGTAAAAGTACCCAATTAAAGAAAATTAAATGAACTTGTATTAGTTTTCTAGGGCTTTGATAACAAAGGATCAGAAACTTAAACAACAGAAAATCATTCTTGCGTGATTCTGGAAACTAGAATCCTAGAAGTCAAGGTGTGGCGAGAGCCCTGTTCACTCTCTTAGTGTGTGAGAGTTACAAGCAACCCTTGGTGTTCTTTGGCTTGTAGCTATATAATTCCAATCTCTGCCTCTGTCATCACATAACTATCTTCTCTCTGCATGCTTGTGTCCTCAAGGGATGTTTTCTCTATGTCTCTTCTCTATTTATAAGGACACCAGTCCTGTTTGATTAAGGGCCCACCCTGCTCAAGTATGATCTCATCTTAACTAATTACATCTACAATGACTATTTTTCTAAGTAAGGTCACATTCCCAGGTACTAGGAGTTTGTACTTAAACATATCTTTTGGGGAGAAACAGTTCAACCCATGACCTACCTCTTTAAGGCAAAAGGATGACTCAAATGGGATTGAAGTTGATAGACATTTCAGATTCCTTAATAGGAGAATCACCATACCCCTACCACTGGTAAATAATACAAAGGAAACAGTATAAAAAGAATTTCCATACCTTTCCCCACTCCAGCTAATTAAATACATGCTCAACTTAATGATAGAGGAAGTATCTTTCACTGGGTGATCAGTTTTGAGATAGTTCCATTAGTGACTAAGATCCAGGAGAATATGCTGTTATCCACAGGAGCTAGAAATGGTGAAGGAAGGAAAGAGTTTATGAATGACTGTGAAGTTTATGATCCTGGAAAGCTGAAAGAAGAGTATGCCAACTATGTGGATGAGTAGTAAACTTTACCCAGGACTTTGCTGGATATATGTTTTGTTTTTCTATCAGTATAATTAACAGGCTGCCTTATTATAGGTCATTGTTAAGCTGTTGTTAATTATTTTCCTGTGGTTTATTTTGCTAGTTAAAACTCTATTTAGTTTCACTACAACACTTAGATTTCTGAACAAAAGTGTTTTCTGAGCCCATGATGCATCTAACCATCTGCCACTCACTCAGGAAATGACTGCATTTACACATATACCCACTCAGTAATTTGTGAACAAGAAACCAAGGTGTTTGATTAACATAATTAATTTTCTCACATCATCCTTAAAATGAGCAAGATGCAGATCCAGGTGATTTGACTGATGTCTTCTAAGTCTACCCTCACTGATTTTGTTTGCTTTCACCATGTGATTGAACACAATTCTAAAATGCAGCATTTTACAAAGGCTAGATAATAAAAAATTGGACTTTGAGAGGATATAGTCAAATAAATATAAATGTAAGTTTTATGCTCATTTCAAAATGAAGATCCAAATAAATGGAGATTTAGGATGTGAAATCATTTTTTAGAACAGATGTCAGAGAGAACATTACCTAACTACTGAGACATACACAAAGGGATGTTATTCTAAATCTATGCAAACACAAGCCCCTTTAACACTTGAACAATTCATTTAATCTGTCATATTCCCATTGTCCCCTAACTAGGGATAATGTCCTCAGAAGGATAATTACCATGATTTTTGAAAGTTGGTAAAATCTCTTTGGTGAAAGAAATAATATTTATAATTGTATGAAATTTTGGATCTCATACAACTTTAGAAATGGCCAAGTCTAACACTTACTTTTTAAAAATGTGAGACCAATTTTAATTTACCTTAAAAATAGAATTTCACTTGTTATCTAGGGGAATTTGAATAGGATCTTGTTTTCAGTGCTATTTTAATTTACTTTGAGATGTCATTTGAGTCTTTTCTTTAACCAAGACCTTTAACATTATGGTGGAATCTAAGGTATGACATTTTGACATTCACATAATTGATCATGAGGGGTCCAGTGTAATGCTTAAATGTATGCTTCCTCATAAATGCTAGTAAGTGACTTAATTTTCCCAAATGTTAAAGTCTGCATGCTATCTTTATAAAGTTAAAAGATTCATGCTGTCCTTTATGCAGTTGATATTTACAGTTGAAAGGCCTGTATCCTAAGCAATCTGGTTCACAGTTAGGTGTTAAACTTGACATTTTATAAAGCATGGACATTTGAGTTCTCAATTCTTTCAGCTTGTTTTGAACTAATTGTAAATTAAATGGCGGCTGTGGAGGCTATGTATGATATTTTAATTAACACCTCTTCTTGTCATAATTATTTTTATCCAACTATTCAAACAATGCATTTTATTGAACAACATTTATATTTTTACTCACATGTAGAAAATATTTCAGGTAATTCTTTCCCATGAAGTATCAAGGGAGAATTCTAGCTGCATTTTTTTCAGCATTACCTATTAGTAAACATTTATAAGCTGTGTTTTAAAATACAAATTTTTGTGTGATGATAAAGGGGTAACTTCATCTCAATATACATATAACATGTTCTTGGAAGACCTGGGAGAAAACTACTGTATATATTTTGATAACTATATGCTGCCAAGGGCAGAACTGACAGTACTAGTTTCAAATAAGTCACCCAGCAGTGATAAGATTGAAAAAACAGAGACCAATTATATATCCTAAGTCCTCAGCAAGAAAGGTGTAGTTGACTTATAAGTAATCTCAGACCAGAGATTGTTTAAAAATCTGCAAGTTTATATTCATTACATATCCTGAGTATCTTAGTTCAGAGATTTCAAACACTACTTTAGATTAAATAGAAAAACAGGCTAAAGCCATTTTTTAACCTTAAGTCTAGTAAAAACTTGTAGTTCTACCCTGGAGCAATTCTGAGTGCCCTGAGTTCAGAATGTTTTTCTTCAAATAAGAGTGAAAATCATAGGTCACTTTGTACCTTCTTACAGAAACTGCCTACACATGAGAGCTCAAGGCAATTAAAAATTGAAGATTATTTCCTCCATCCATTTAATGTGCACTTATTCTCCTTTTTTGCACATATCTAACCCTTCCCCAGTCAAACCTGAATTTACATTTTCTTTAGCTATCATTTTTCTAAAAACTGTTCCCAGAAAATATCTGACAAAACAATTAAAAACTAATAACAATACCAACAACTAAATAACTAACAACAATTCAAAGTAATATATAAATAAGTCATCACTTTTCTAGGTAATACTTTAGTAAGAATAAATCCTTTGAATCTTCAGAGATTTCAGGAATTAACATTCCAACTAAGAAAATATGTTGCGTGATTAAGGCTTCATCCTCGTGCTCCTTAGATCTCACTAAGTCAATTTACTTGTCAAAAAAAGAGGCAAGGAATTAGTCACCAGATCTCACCTTGCTGTACAGTCTTTTCAGGCTTCTGTCTCTCATAACCCAACAGCCATGAATGATTAAAGTAGAGGTGAAAAATCATTTATTTCCTCATTTGACAAACACAGCATGTTAGCACATGCACCCTAGCTGACCCTCAAAAGGGCTCACGACTTTTAAAAATAATTCTTCGAATGTATTTATAAAACCATTCACATATATGAAAAAGCATTAGAGTTTAAAAATAATTTCTTTTTGCTCTCCCCACTGATTTTATTTCTGAATTTGCTCTAGAGATGATTTATGCCAAATTCTGCTTAATTTAAAGGGGCCTTAGGTGATCCGTTGGCTAACACAGCTACATAAAAGCATTTTGTATACAGATCCATTACAGTAGTCATCCTTTGGAGAATAATAGAAAGGCTATATATTTGACAACATCTACAAGTCATGCCACATATTGCAGCTCCATGGGAAGCAGCATTTCTCCTAAATACATCATGGGGTGATGATCTCCCTATTTTTCTCCAAGAGGCTCCTCTTCCTTCCACAGATTTTTCAAATCTGTGTCTCTTGGCAGATCAGAGAAGAATTTAACCAAGAGTGCATGTCCTTGATGTTCCGCTAAGACCAAAAAGAAATGTAAATGGATGAGAGATGAGACCTGTATAAACTTATATTGAAGGACTCCCAGTTGCTTAAATTATCTGAACTTTAGAAAGTAGTCAGAAAGAACAGGAAGACAGCAATGAGTCACAGAGAAGTAGCCATGGAGAAAATTAAAATAGCTCTAAGAACATAAACATTAGAAGAGCATCCTCCCAGCAAGTAACAGGTGCAGGACTCAATACAGAGAAGTCAGCCTGTTGCCATATGGCCTCCCTTTAGAGCCACAGCCTATTTGACTGGCAGCCCTGCCACACAGTGCACAGCCATCTGCATCCGACCTCTACAAGAAAATGTGGTTTGTGTCCCATTTTGGTGGGAGAGTGCTGAAAATCTGTGGGAGGACTGTCAACAAAGAGATGAAAGTTGGTGGGCTACTTTGAGAATTTTGCTGCAGTTTATATGTTGCTGTGTTGTTATTACTGGCAGGAGAAACAATTAGTTACAAGTGCAGATAAATGGTAGTTCCAGACTAGTAAATTTACAAGAAGTTTTAAAAAATCAAGATATCATAAAAGAAAGAAAGAAAATATTTATGGCATCCTAAGTCTGCTAAAATAATAAGCAAATGTCGAGTCTTTTTCCAGCCATGCTTCATCACCTGAGAATGCAGAAATGTCCTCCAGGAGACAAAAGCAATATGAATTAGTGGAAAAGAATTGTGGACTCTTTACTGTGACATTGGGGCCACATAAACTGCTTGTCAATAACCAAAGTGTTATGAAAAACGTTAAACTGTGATGATATGAAAAGTTTCTATGAGTAAAGTTATGTTGGTTCACATTTATACAGATATATGGTATTAATATTGCTTGCATTTCCTACTATTGGAAAATATTATAAATTTTACTGGACAAATTTCTCTCCTGATTTTTTTCCCTTTCAACATACCTATGTAAGAAAGTGCCTAATTTGGCAAATGCAAAAATACATAAGTAACAAAGCCTCACTGTTGTACACACTATAATTTAGTAACAATATTATATAAAGACAATATTATATTTTATGCATGTCATCGGGAACTTCTTTTAGCTTCTTTGTTTAGCCCCAGGTAAAGATTCCTTTATTTTTCTTTTGTTGTTGTTGTCGTTGCTGTTGTAGTTTTCTGTGGTCTTATTTAAGACTATTCCAGTGTTAAGCAGAAATGTCATCCCATAAGGGTCACAGGACCAAAAACCATGCTTAGCAATGATATATTTGGCCAAACCACTTTGTACCCACACCCAATATTTTTACATGGGTTAAATTAAGTTCTAAAGGCAATAAAGGAAATATCTAATAGGCATAGATTCATAGCTAATGTGAGAGGTATGTGAAAATCTTAGAACCATTTTTGACTTGGTGAGCTATTGAGCTGATTTTATAAATAGTTATTTCTTTTAACCAGTGCTAGTTCTATATCCATTTACCTCACCCCCTTCCACATGGAATAACAACCCAAAATGTAGGAACTGTGGATATTACCATGAAGAATTCTATAAATATATGTAAAATGTACATAATGTGTGCTTGATGTTCTACTAGGTGAGATTTTAAAGATGAATATGGCAGTCCCTACTCCAAGCAGTGCAGAATCTAGCAAGGGTGAGAGATAATAACTATGCTGTATTTGTAAAGGGCCTAAAGAGAGATATTTGTGAACCAAATGTTCTTGAAACAGACAGAGGAAAGTAATCAGAGACATATCACAGAAAGTTGGAAACACATCACACAAGTACTCGTTACTGATATGGGAGAATGGCTCTATTGGTTTCACATAGGGATTATGGACTGTTCTAGCCTATGATTTTTTCAAAGCATCCCTGTTAGACTTGGGCCATCCTTGAAAATATTGAGTTACCTAGGATTTTGATAAATCAGTTGTTGAGGTTCACTGGAGATCCAGCGTAAGTTTGCGGTGGGGATGCAATAATAACCCCATTAGATTTTCCCCAGGGCCATTCTAGCAGGCCTGATGAGCTCTATCCCAAAATAATCTTTCTCTAGGGCAATGACTTTTAAACTTTGGTTTGTAGATGAATCACCTGGAAGCTCATTAGAAAGAAAATTTTCAGGCCCCATCCTAGATTTACTGAATCAGAATCTCTATGGGTGAGGCACAAGACTCTACATTTTAATAAGCTTTCAAGGTGGTTCTAAATTATGTTAGAGACACACCACTGGTGTTTGCTCTTACAGCCTCAGTTTGGGGTAGATAGCTGATTATCCCCCAAGTTCACAAGATTCCTTAGTAAATGGAATTTCAAGGATTGACAAA
Source organism: Pteropus vampyrus (assembly GCF_000151845.1). Classification (NCBI taxonomy): domain Eukaryota; kingdom Metazoa; phylum Chordata; class Mammalia; order Chiroptera; family Pteropodidae; genus Pteropus; species Pteropus vampyrus. Next base: position 6,249,520 of record NW_011888824.1, on the reverse strand, counting down.
CTTTCATGCAATAAGTTAACCAATAGGGAATTTTCAGTAGTTGTCTAACTTGGCTACATATTAGAAACACCTAGGAGGCTTACACAAAAACACTCATACCTGGACCTCACCCCTAGAGTTCTCATTTAACTGATCAGGCTCCCCAGATCATTCTGATCTGCAGTCAAGTTGGAAACTACTCCATCAGAAAGCAGTTCACCAACCTTTACTCACTAAGAGTCCAAGGAAGCTGGTAAAAGAAACAATTTTGACAACAACAACAAAAAATGGAAATACATTTTTTAAATGTATTAAACTTGGCTCTTGGGTTACATTTTTGAGACTTCTGTGTAGAAAGAAATACATTTTTAAAGAATTTTACTCTATTATGACTGAGTAGCATAGATTTTTCAAAGAGATTAAGGTCAGAATCTATAATCATTATTCACATCATATTTAAGTATATAAAAACATTGAAGTATCTAATTAAACTGTTATCTCTTTTCTTCAAGTCATTCCTGCTTTTCCTTTTCTTCACTTTTCCCTTTATTCATTTGTTTCCATTTTCCAACACCTAATTGTTTCCCACTTCACCTTCAGCACCTGATAATTTTCTCCAAGCATCACAAAATTATTTCATTTAGAGTCCTCGGTATTCAATTATTGCACTTTTAAATATTTACTGAGCAATTCTTTTGAGAGTTATGGCAGTTTTCATAGTTATGTGATAAATACTTCAAATTTCTTCAAAAATTTTTCTTGCATTCTTACTACATTCTAGGTACTGGTCTAGATACTTGGGACACATCAGGAACCAAAACATCTAAAAATCTTACCTTTGGAGGATTTTAATTCTAGTGGGCCGAGCAACAAGCAATAAACAATATAAATATATAGTATGCTAGAAAGTACAGATTATGATAATATCAAAAGAGAAAGGGAAATTGATAGTGCAAGGGTGGTGAATAATAATTTTAAACAGGGTGGTTAAGGAAGGTCTCATAGAGAAAACTGATATAATATTGTATATCAACTATAATTTAAAAAAGACTTGAGGGAGGCACAATTATAAAAGGGTAGAACATATCTGGCAATATGTTTCATGAAATATTGGACGTGAAATTTTTGTTTTGTTTTTACAGTTATGAAACTAAAAAAAAATTCCTAAGCACTCTGACTGCTCTACTTCCATCCTTCAGCCTGTTCCATGTCAATAGATTTTTAAGCCAATTATTAATAACTACCTTAGGATATTCATTTTTGTTCATTTTCTGTGGAAGATTATGAAATCACAAAATTAACATGGTCATTATATTGTTGTCATTGGCAGTATCTCGGGAAATTTACATTTGCCTTTTACCAAATACATTTGCCTTTCACCATATATATATATAATATTCAACCTCCCAAGGTTGTGTGTGTGTGTGTGTGTGTGTGTGTTAGTCACACACACTACTGTGGATCCTAATGAAACCTGTATCACAACCAATTAGACACCTTTAGTACAAATGCACAATATCCCCAAATGTTCTTTTTTTCATTAAAAAGTTCAAACCAAATCACCTTACATCAAGTCAATTCAATTTTTGACTAGCATCTCAGAGTTGAGTGTGGGCTTTACTCTATGGCCTAAACTAATTTTTGTTAATGTTGGGTACATAAAAACATCATCAAACAAAATCTAATTAATTATTCCCACATATATGTATTAAATTTACTCTGTGCGGGGCATTTTTCTAGATTTTGCCAGCACACAGGATACAATCTGAGTTAGATTTGGAGTACTTTACATGTACTCCAAAGAACAGCTTCTACCCTCAGTTTTAGATGTATCTTGGGAGGCTTATTGTGATTAGATTTTCACATTAGATTTTTCTGGTAATTATATGTTAAAGCCCTTAAGTTCAAGCAAAATTCACAGAAGTCACAGGTGTTGCAGCCAAATTATTGGTCATGAGTGTATATGTAACATTCAAAATAAATCTTGTTACATCTTCAATAATTATAAAGGATCCTTCAGGGAGTCGCTCCAAAACTAAAGAGGGAGCAATCATATAAAACCATCTCTAGGGCAGAAAAACATAGTTTAACTTATAGTTTTTTTTTTAAATTTGATACAGTAACAGATGAGCTCCAAATATCATGCACCAAAAAAAAAATCTGATCTTTATTGCCAGAACTGACTTATTTTTTGTTTCCCAGATTTATCTCCAAAGTACTCCAAACAGTGACTGCCATAGTAACGTCCTCCACTGACAGTGCTAATCAATTTTATTATTCAGGCTTTGAGAGGACTGAGCAGAGCAGACAGGAAGAACAAGGCCTAGGCTCTGCGCCTCCTCACAGCCATCCTGTTACTTGCATCCCAGACAGGCATAACTTATTTTGCAGTATTCACCCAAAGAAATCATATATCTATAAATTTCTATAAAATAAATACTCAAGAGAAAAATAATTATTTTGTATTTAATTCTGGATTTTAAATACAATAAACGTTAATTTTATTCTGCTTTATGATGTTCTGTTGTATTTATAAGAGAGCTAATTCTAGTATTTACTATCTTCCATTTGAAAGCTTTTATTTTATAGAAAACTTTCTAAGAAATGCAAATAACACCTGATTTGAAATAATTTTAATTTTTCTTGTCAAATCAACCACATTTTTATGCTGTTAAATATTTTAAGGGAGGAATGTAGAGACATACTGACAAAATTTATTTTAGATTTTCAATGAATATGATCTAAAATGCAGTTAGATTTTTCTTCACAAAATTTTATTGTATCATGAAAAGTAAGTTTTTTGTTAAGGAGCCATTTGTTTTATTATAATATTACATTTATCACACTGTGTAATCAGAAAAAAATTCTCTCTGCATGTTTTGTTGAGCTGACCATATTTGTATAATTGGCAATGTAAGAATTCATAAAGCCTAGATCGTGACTATAATAATCAGCAGACAATCTAGTAAAGAAAAGGAAAAAGAAAAAAAAGCCAAAAAGAAGGCTAGTATTTTGGATTTTAATGTAAATGAAACTGAAATTATCCCCAATAGTGTTATACATGTGTGCTTCTTTGTAACACTAATCATCTTGACAGTATTGATTCATTTGGAAGGGGAAAAAAAGACTGAGAAGCCATTGAGAGATTACCACTTGTCTTAACAGATATAATGATATGCACATCTTTGTGATCTTAGGCACTTTAGAACATGTTTTTTATAAAACACCATTCATTCAATAAATATGTACAAATTCCTAAAAGAAAATGAATTCTTATACCCAAAGGAAGTGGGAAGAAGTCATCAAGACAGATGTGGACAGACAATTGGTTGGAAATCAAGCTGAGAAATACAAAGCAGAGAGTGAGTGAAATAGGGGTACAGTTTGTGAGATCAGTGAAACAAAATCAGAAAACTAATTCAATTTCTTGATAAGGTAGAGATGGCACAAAAACAAACAAAACACAGCAAAGAAAGGGCAACAAACAAAAACAGGAATGTAAGAGAAGCAGAACCAGACTAAGAAACAGGTATGGAAAAGAACCATAGTAAATACAAGAGTGATCATAAGATTATTGGTGCATGACAAGAAAGAGAACTTGACCAGAATATTTCGTAGTAAGACCTGATTCCAGCTGGCAATCAAGGGGAACTTACTATGAATTGATGGAAATTTGTGTGGGTTTAATAATTGGAGTTAGGATTCCAGGATAATGAAAATAGCATACAAGAATTACACTGTTAGAATTTGTGATATTTGTAGGTGTTAAAACTCTGAGTCAGAATCTCATATTTGAGATGTAGAAATAACCTTATTTTCTCCAGCACACTTAGAAACAAGGTTACTGTAGCTAAGCAACACAAAATTTCCAAGTAAGCAGAATCATCCCT
>NW_011888824.1:6199844-6245601 GCF_000151845.1 Pteropus vampyrus | reverse complement strand
CACAGCCATCCTGTTACTTGCATCCCAGACAGGCATAACTTATTTTGCAGTATTCACCCAAAGAAATCATATATCTATAAATTTCTATAAAATAAATACTCAAGAGAAAAATAATTATTTTGTATTTAATTCTGGATTTTAAATACAATAAACGTTAATTTTATTCTGCTTTATGATGTTCTGTTGTATTTATAAGAGAGCTAATTCTAGTATTTACTATCTTCCATTTGAAAGCTTTTATTTTATAGAAAACTTTCTAAGAAATGCAAATAACACCTGATTTGAAATAATTTTAATTTTTCTTGTCAAATCAACCACATTTTTATGCTGTTAAATATTTTAAGGGAGGAATGTAGAGACATACTGACAAAATTTATTTTAGATTTTCAATGAATATGATCTAAAATGCAGTTAGATTTTTCTTCACAAAATTTTATTGTATCATGAAAAGTAAGTTTTTTGTTAAGGAGCCATTTGTTTTATTATAATATTACATTTATCACACTGTGTAATCAGAAAAAAATTCTCTCTGCATGTTTTGTTGAGCTGACCATATTTGTATAATTGGCAATGTAAGAATTCATAAAGCCTAGATCGTGACTATAATAATCAGCAGACAATCTAGTAAAGAAAAGGAAAAAGAAAAAAAAGCCAAAAAGAAGGCTAGTATTTTGGATTTTAATGTAAATGAAACTGAAATTATCCCCAATAGTGTTATACATGTGTGCTTCTTTGTAACACTAATCATCTTGACAGTATTGATTCATTTGGAAGGGGAAAAAAAGACTGAGAAGCCATTGAGAGATTACCACTTGTCTTAACAGATATAATGATATGCACATCTTTGTGATCTTAGGCACTTTAGAACATGTTTTTTATAAAACACCATTCATTCAATAAATATGTACAAATTCCTAAAAGAAAATGAATTCTTATACCCAAAGGAAGTGGGAAGAAGTCATCAAGACAGATGTGGACAGACAATTGGTTGGAAATCAAGCTGAGAAATACAAAGCAGAGAGTGAGTGAAATAGGGGTACAGTTTGTGAGATCAGTGAAACAAAATCAGAAAACTAATTCAATTTCTTGATAAGGTAGAGATGGCACAAAAACAAACAAAACACAGCAAAGAAAGGGCAACAAACAAAAACAGGAATGTAAGAGAAGCAGAACCAGACTAAGAAACAGGTATGGAAAAGAACCATAGTAAATACAAGAGTGATCATAAGATTATTGGTGCATGACAAGAAAGAGAACTTGACCAGAATATTTCGTAGTAAGACCTGATTCCAGCTGGCAATCAAGGGGAACTTACTATGAATTGATGGAAATTTGTGTGGGTTTAATAATTGGAGTTAGGATTCCAGGATAATGAAAATAGCATACAAGAATTACACTGTTAGAATTTGTGATATTTGTAGGTGTTAAAACTCTGAGTCAGAATCTCATATTTGAGATGTAGAAATAACCTTATTTTCTCCAGCACACTTAGAAACAAGGTTACTGTAGCTAAGCAACACAAAATTTCCAAGTAAGCAGAATCATCCCTGAAGATTTTGAAAGCTTAATGCAAGTTTCAAGAGTCTGATTTAAATTAAGTGGTTATAATGTTGAAGAATTAATAAGCGCCTATAAATAAGATGAATTTCATACCTATAAATAGAGTGTTTTAAGACTTTTGAAGGAACTTAAGTAACAAAGGTTACTTAACACAGGTTGTATAAGAACAGATATACATTTATACTTTAATATTTACATATCTTACTAATATATAGACCATCAAAAAAGAGAAATAATATATAAAATATTTTGAGCTTTTGTTTTGTACCTAGTACTATACCAGACTCTTTAAGGGCATGATCTTATTTAATCTCTACAACAACTCTTTTGGGGTAACTGCTGCTACCCATTTTAGAGATGAGAAAAATGAAGCTAGAGTATGAAAGAAGGTCACAGGCTAGTAAGTGTCAGGGCACAGATGCAAGCCTGTCTGGTTGGCTCTAGAGTTTAGATTTTTAACTATTACATTAAACTGTTTAGCCAGACAATAAAACAAAGGCTAACAAGAAGAGGAAACTTCCCAAATGTATTTCCAAACTGTGCAATTTAGTTTCTAGGAAGAAATGGAAAAAGAGGCTAAAAGGTAAAGTGAGCCCTTATTTTTGTTTGTTTTTCCTTAGTGATGCTTGTGATCTTATTAATAGCACACTTGATTAAGGTGTTTGTTTGAATGTGGTTTGTGTTCAATGAAAGATAAATTTCCTCCCATTGACTTTTGTGAGGCTCTAAAAAGTTACTGCACAGAGAATTTTCTTATTAAGAATTATGAGTAACTATTAATAATTTCTAATAATTATAAAATTGTTTAACGTTTATAACTCTGAGAATTTCATTTTAAAATTTCAACACTTTTATCATGCTAACAACCAATTTCACAATTACTTTTCAAAGATGACAATGTAGAAGAAGATTTAAAATGTGTTGTGTAGTAGGACTTGTCCATCAGAATATATGCCAGCGTTAACTAGGGCCATAAGGGGAAATGTCCCAAAAAAGACAGAAACTTAAAAAAGACAAAATCGTAGTCTAGGTTTTGTCAGTAGTTTTGTGGGTTTGCTGAGTCATTTTACCTCTCTGAATTCTTATTCATTATTTACGTAAATGGAAATCCCTTACTGTTCCAATTCTTGTGACTTGGCTATCATATTTCCACAAAGAGGAAACTAAAAATGACATGGTCTGATCAGTGAAGATACACTCTTTGTTGATTTGATTTTAACAAAATCACTTCAAATTCTCAAGAGATAAGTGGGTTCTGTAAACCCAACACTTAAATAATCAATTTTTATTTATCTATTGCTAGCATATAGAAAAACGATTGATTTTTTTTTATATTAAATGTGTATTCTAGGTTCTTACTCAACTAATTGATTATTTCTAGTAGCCTTTTTTTATAGGTTTTTGGGAGATTTTCTACATAGGCAAGTCATGGAGTCCACAAGTACAGTTTTATTTCTCCATTTCCAATTTCTATGACTTTCATTTCTTTTTCTTATCTTATTGTACTGGCTAGGAATACTAGTATGGCTCAAGCAGGAGTAGTGAGAGCAGACCTTGTCTCATTCTTGAGTCCATCCTTGCCTTGCTCCTTAAGAGAAAAACAATCAGTGTTTACCATTAAATATGTTGGTTGTAGGTTTTTTCTTGATATTCTTTATTTGGTTAAGGAAGTTTCTTTCTATTCCTAGTTTGCAGTGTTTTGTTTTTGTTTTTGTTTTTGTTTTTGTTTTTATGAAAGATGTGAATTTTGTCAGTCAAATGCTTCTTTCTGCATTTATTGAGATGATCATATGATTTTAATTCTTTAGTCATCTCATCATATTTTAATTATTCATTTTAATTCATCTCTCGAAATAGTCCTGGTATTTGGCACAATACCTGGAAGACAGCAGGTAATTAATAAATATCTATTCAATGACTAATACACGAATGCTGGACACTTTGTTAGGTGCTCAGAATTCTCTCGATTATACGCTTTGCTTCCCATCTCTGTAAGAACGGTTCATTTCTGCCATGCATTTTAGGTTGCAAATAAAAAGGATTAATTATGCTCATGAGTAATTAATTGATGATATGATTTTCTCCTGATAACCTTGAAATCAAGACTAGATAAAATATTTTATACATGGGCCCAATTATCCCCTGAAAATTTTCAGTTAGAATAGATGAATTATGGACACCATATATATTCCATATTAAAAACTATATAAGCAAATCAATTATTTAGAAGTATATGCATGTGTATGTGTCTCAATGTGTCTATATACATTTTTCTATCCTTAAAATCATTTTTACCCTCTTCAATGAGCCACCTTGTTTAGTTTCCTAATCACTAACAGAAAACGAAAACATATCTTACATAGTGATCCTTTTTCAATACTAAACGCAACAGTTATTTCAACTGCTTCTTGGCCTTCTACTCTCTGTTTTTCCCTCTACCATACAACTCGCTTGCTTATGGTGGCTTTTACTAGGAATAATGGATTGTTTTGTAGAATTGCTTTAAACCATTCAAGGATATTTTCCTGACCCAAAGTTTAGTACATAAAGTCACTGTCATATATAATGGAGTATTCATAAAGTTATGTTATATTCTCTAATTAGAATGGTCTTAAAGTAATGTAAAACTACTTCCTCATAATGTAGAATATAAGATGTTTCTACTAAATCACACATATATCCTTCATTATACATAGCATGACATTTATATGAAGAAATATATATCTTGCAATGGTGAACATTCTTTCAGGGGTAGAAGTAATAATGATGTGGTTTTGGATGAGGCTGCACATAGGAATAAATATAAAATGCTTCAATGAATGGAGTATTGCTATTGAGTTTATTCTCCAGCTGGGTACTTTGATTTTCTTGTCAGCTTATAGTGTCACCTGTTTAAGTGACAGAAAACCTGTGGTTTCCTCTTATTTTCTATCACAAATAGAAAACTAGAAAGACACAAACTATCCATCTCTAATGTACTGTACCTGTAACATTGTAAGCCATCCCAGATAATCGTCTGGTTATTAATGGATTAATTTCTCAAGTCATAATAAACTGTCTAGAATAAATGGGATAAATACAGTTGTGTATATTGAAAGTCTGAGAATGACATGCTTTGTTTGGAGTGTTACATAAATTATTACATATTTAAAAGAGCTTAATATTTTTCCACTCAGCAGTTACTACTTTTTCAGATGTTGTGTGTGAAAGAACTAAAAGTTGGTCCTGACAATGTGGTATTGATCCAGATGAAACAAAATCAATGAGTATTATAGTTACTAAGTGACTAGGTTATTAGAAAAATAAATTTGGAATTATCTTACTGGCAAATAATCACAAATTTTGTAAGAAATGCTCAAATTTGTTTATACATTATAGTGTTTTTATTGTTTCTTTGCAATTACAAATAAGCCTTCATTAATATGAATTTTATTTATTTATCAAACACTAGAATTATGTATTTGCCTAGAGAAATTTCACTGTTCTAGACAAGAAACTTTATATAATTAATTTATTATAACAACACTTTAACATATCATCATTTTAGCAAAAATAATGAAAACAGTAATGTATTAATACTACCTTTTTATGTAAAGCTTACTATACATATGTTTCTATCTACAAATATATGTTTTTCTGATATTTTCACATTTGTTATTGATTTATGCCCCAGAAAAACTTTAAGAAAAAAATAGGGCATATGTTGTTAGCCCCTTGTTTGATAAGTACATTTGGATGACAAAAATTCAAGGGAATTTCTCAAAATGGTAGAGCCAATTTGTGACAGAATTAGATTTCTGATTCAATTTCTTAAATTTGCATATGCTCCTCAGACTCACTAGCTTTTAACATATCCTTTTTACCCAAGATGGTTCTTCGTGCTTAATTGAATAAGTATACTTGTTTCACATAGTGATTACTGTAGGCAATTTTGACATTATTACAGGTGGTCTGCAGTGTAAGATGTGAAGGAATTAGAGTTTGATTCTCCAATGATGAGGAACTTTCAAAGGTATTATGCCTACCCCTCATCCACACATATTCTGTACAGGGCACCAGATAAAATCCCCACAAAAGCAAAACTACGCTGGCGAATATTGACACAGCTGGCAAACATTTTCAGAGTAGAATTTGCAAGCTTTCTAGATGTGTAAGTGAGAACTGCAGTTAAGTGATACAGTTGGTTTCTGAAGGAAAAGACTGAGCTTCTTCTCAAACTCCATGGGTACCTTCTGTAGCCCAGTGAACCACTGACAGAAAATGAGACAAGAGCTTAGAGACAGAAAGGAGAATGTGAAGGAAACATTTGAAAGGTCACTAACAGGACCTTATCCTCTATATATGTGTCTCTCTCTGGACTCAGAATTGATTTTTTCGTTAATTGGAATTGTCTATCTCATATAGGCAGTGGGAGTTTAAACTCTTTTTCTTATATGATGTAAAAAATCTCCAGGTATTTTTTGATAAAATTCTTATCTATTTTTAATAGTAGAAAAGGTTTATGAGTTGCTTTTTTCATATAACATAGTAAACAAAACAAGAATAGAATCTAACCAGAAAGTAAAATTAGCTACTTGTACAACTTTTAATTTAGCGATTATAGCAACTTCATGCGAGTCATAATAATATGATGAGAAGCAGAAGGAGCAATGGAAAGAGACTCATGTAGCCCAGGACAGTCTCCTGTACGTTCTAGTTTTTAAAACATGGATTAAGATGTTATCTTCTGTCATAATAATGTATAACTGGGCTTCATTTTAATTTCTTTACCATAATGTAATGTAGAGAAAGACTACAACTCAGTTTTTATTGTTGTTTTCTTTAAAAATATTAATTTACATATTCAGGAAATACAGGGTTAAGAGTGAGGACTTTAGAAAACACTACATTATTGGAAGTGTTCTGAGGGTAAAAGAATCTAAGAACCTGGTATCTATGGCTCCAAACCTGAGGAACTTTCAAAAAAAGGTGTAATTGGGAAGACAAAATAAATGAAGGGGAAATGGCTTAAGAAAACTTACAAGTTTCATGTCAGCAAGCGCAAGTCAGCATAGCACAACCGAGTTCCAGGGTGCTCAGAACATGCAGAGATACAGCAGTTAAAAGAACAAAAAAGATTGATGATAAGGTGGATCAGGCTTACTGGAAAGGTAAATTTCAATTCAAATTTTGAGGTAGGTGATGCATAGGCAGTGGAATGTGTAGTGGGTGTATTCTAGATAGAAGGAATAATAATATATGTAAAGATACAAAGTATGTATAAAGGTGCAAAAACAGGACATGGTAAGGAACATGAATGAGATTATCACTCCTGGGCTGGAGGAGTGGTTCTGAGAAAGGTTAAAAGTCTATAAAGCAAGTGCATTTAGCAGGAAGGAGATGCGTAGAATAGCAGCAGATAGCAGAGGAGATTAGGTAAGGAGTTTAGAGTTAATATAATAGGCAAAAGGGAGCCCTTGAAAAGGGTTGAACATGACAATTTCATGGGTTAAATATATCTTACAGGTTAAAAAGAAAAGTACCAGAGAAACTGAGGACCACATGAGGTTATTTCTTTCCGCCAAATGGAGGTGACGAATGCCTCCAGGCCTTTTACATAATAATTGCTGCTGGAGTATAAGAAGGCTCAAAAGAAATAAAAAGAGATGTATCCCAGAGATATTCTCAGGAAAAAGAAAATGGAACTTAATAATCAGTTATCTCTGATGGGGTAGGAGAAAAGAGAACAGTTAAAAAATGTATACATGATTTTTGAGCCCAGGGAATTAGGAGGAAGCTGCAACTGAAAATGACTCTCTTAACAAATCAGTTTTTATTGATCATCATCTTTTAGAAGGCACAGTTCTAATCATTATGCATGAGTCAGAGAAAGGTAGGGGCAAGTCCCATTTTCTTGCATGAGTATTAGGTAGTAGCGGAGAGGTTGTGCATATGATGAGTTTATATGTTAATATGTAATACTAAACTGTCAGTACAATAGCCAAAAAGATTTATCTCCAGCACCAATCTTCTGGTCTGATTTTTTTTTTTAATCCTTATTAACTTCAGCTATTTTAGGAATAGGTTTTCTATACTTTGCATCTTGGATTAAGTACTACTTAACTACCATGTTACCTAGAAATATGGAAACTAATAGTACATCCTGCCTTCCTTCAGAAAACTAGAAATAAGTACCCTACCCAGAGATATTTATCATATAACATACATTTTAACGTAATTAGAACAAATAAGCAAGTCAGTACAGGGTCTTATATTTATAGAATCACTAGATGCATAGTCAGTACAGTTCCATGTGGAAAAAGGACAAGCCACAATGACTTTTAAGTTGGATTTTTTTAAATAACAACTTATTATTTTTTTTGTGCTTACTGTGGCAAAAATATCACATAACATTTAAGAATGTCATAAAAATATGATTTTCTGCTTGCTATTGTATTCTTATTCTAAGCCCTGTTCAAACAACTGCTCTTAAATAACTGAAGTGTCTAAAGTGTCACTAGCTCTACTTTTAGCAACCTGGTATACTTTTCCTGAACGTCTCTAAATGGCAAACATTTCTGAAGGTATATCATTAAGACTAAAATCTGTTCTGGACTTTTGTTTCACGTTGTATACTTTTTTATTGTGGGTATCAAAATGATGGATTTTGCATTCATCTGTTCTATGAACAACTTCATAGGTAAAGATAAAACTATTCATTTACTCATTAATTTAGCTAATGATTGTTGAGCACATACAATAACACATAACACACAGTCATGTGGTCATGTAGGGAAAGCAAACAAGATAGAGCACAATAAATATTATGATTGGGATCTATAGAGAGCTATTGGGACACTACAGAGATGCAAATCACCAAGTCTGAGTGTGTATGGGGCAGGGGTTAGGAATATGCCAGGAAAACCCTAACACACCCCAAAATAGGGCCATGCTAGATAAGTAGAGGTCGCAGAGGTGAAAGGAGTTGGAAAGACTTTACAGGCAAATAGTGAAGTTAGAGAGTTCAGCAGCCACCAGATTATTAACTACATTGCATCCCATGCCAAGGAATTTAAACTCCACCCGAAGGGTCTTGGTAAGGAAGAATGTGATATGATTAGCTTCACACCAGGGAGGATCAGCAGCAATGTGAGATTTGCTTGGAGGGAATAAAGACTGGAATAGCGAGATCCATTAAGAGGCTGTTAAGGCAACCCATAGAGAGATGCTGATAGCCTGAAAAAAGATAGCACCAATGTGATGGAGAAAGATGTACTCAACAGCTGTGAAGAAATGAGAATTAAAGGAATCTGGATATTTCTGCTATGAAAGCATTAAGTTCTTCATTTTACCTCAGCACTTTGTTTTATTCTCTATTTATTTGAGATTCTTTTACATATGCTGATGGGCACATTTTTGTTTTGTTTTGTTTTGTTTTTATTAAACAATGGATCAAATAACATAGTTTAGTATTTTATCTTTTTAAATAAACATTCACAAGGGGTTTTACACCTTGCACAAATGTGTTAAATATTTGCTTATCCAAGGCAGTTTCTTAAATATAATTGACTGGCATTGCATCATTATAGTCCATTGTTCTAAAAAATCTGCTACCCTGTAATAGTTTCAATAACTGAGATTACCACATATAGAGAAATGTTATCAAGTCCTGGTCTAGTAATTTTCTTCAAAATCCAGTGCCTAGGGGAATATGAAACTATCTAATTTTTGGAGGATTAATGACTTTCTGTATCCTTTAAAGAAACCAAGTATGTAGAAATCCTCAAAGGGAACCAATAAATTAGAAAAAATATCTTTTCAACTGCACCTACCACTTAATCGAGTAGAAAGATAAGCTATTTTTCACTGTGCAGAGCCTAGCAATAGAAATTAACAACCAACAAAGGTTATTTTTTAAAAAATTAAGAGATGCCATACAGGATAAAGTAAGTTTACAGATTCATAGACTTTTAGAGTTAGAAGGGACAACAAGCAAAAATCAAGTTTTCAGATAAAAATATATAGGTACAAATAAAGCAAGAGCTTGTTTGAATTTAAAGGTCCAGCCAACTTAGAAAGCGTATGCCTCTACGCTCAAGAAAGTGTTTTGGGGCATATTTCATTGTGAAATTACATTTACATTTGACTCAATATAAATGATTGATTATCATGGCAATAGTAAAATACATGTTTCTTTGGGGTAAAGAAATCATCTCCTAAACCTTAGTACTAATCTTAGTGCCCAGCATCAGCTTAGCCTTAATATTTGCTATTAATATATATGTAATGGAAACTGAAACTATGATGAGCAACTAAGCAAAATTAAGGGCAGGATGGTGGACGAGATTCTACTGTTAGAAAAGTGTCCGGGCCCAACTAGGGTCTGAAAGAACGTCACCAAGATTCACCTCTCTACTCTTTATCTCTCTACACTGGCTTCATTCTCAGGCAGGTTTTCCCTTCAGTTAACCAGCTGAATAACTCAGCAAATAGAAACCAGCTTCTCTTGCCCAGTTGTAACAGAAAACACTCAGAATTAGATGTCACTGGACCACCTGGGGCCACTAGAGTCAGATTGTTTTCTTTTAGCCCTCTGCCTAACCCACCCTGCGTAATGGTGCTGTTCTAAGGGAAGGAAAACCCTGATTGGCCAGGCCTGGATCACCACGTGAACTGAGACCTGAGAGAAGGTGGTTTTCTAAGGGAAAACAGTGATGATCTTAGCAGAAAAAGGAGCGATGGATAATGGTTAGTTGAAACATTAGAGGTTCTCCACATTGCAATTTTGTGATTCTTTCTTCCTTATCTTTACCACTCAAATCACAATTTTTCCTTGTCTCTGTGCCAACTCTTATCAAACTAAGCCTAAAAATAAGCTTTTATTGGTATGGCCTTTTTTCTAACCAAAACATATTCTTTATGAGGAAATATCCTTCTTATCCTAATTCGAATATGTGTTTCTATTTTGTTCTACATGCAATGCCCACATAGTTGGGTAGCCAGATTTGGAGATGATTAAGGAAGGCATGAAAGAATGTGGAGATATCATGAGGTGATGGCCAGTGCCCTAGTTCAAATTCCAGAGACCAGAATGCTCTCCATGTGTTTCCTCTTCCCCAAGTAGGGAGGCTGGGGGTGCAATATCTCTTCTAGCTCTGATGCTTCATGATTCCTGCAGAGAAGATAGGTGTGATTCTATAATGTAAGAGTTAAAATCATGTTAGGATTCTTCCTTGGTGTATCCCTTACCCATGGCCTGACTGCTTCCCTCATACTTCACCCTCTGTTCTGTAGTCTCTTCTTGCTTGGTGCTCAGCCTTGGTCCCTTTAAAAGCAGAAAATGAATAGAGACTTATATGCAGGTAGTTACTTGGGAAGCAATCTCAGGGAGCAGAAATGAGGGACCAGGAAAATGAAAGAAAAACGGAGGAAAGTTAATAACAGGGTGAATTTTTGAGTTTACAGGGCACTTTGGCCTAGATTTTACCAGGACCTTCTGAGCAATCTATAGAATGCCTGAAAATGACAGGGAGACATATGTCTCTCTGAGACTTGTCATCATTAGAGGGGGTTTTCCTTTGGGATGCAGATATTCCTGCTCACCCAAAAGACCCCAAGACAGAAAGCAAAAGACTCCAAGCCAGAAAGCAAAAGACAATAATGTGTATTTGAGACAAGATGATATCAGCACACAGCGAAGCCTTATTGGAGCTGTCTGCTGTAGCTAGAGCTGGAATCAGAAATGAGACCAAGAGGATATAGAAAGAGTTGTCTGGTATACCTGCATTGCTGCCTGGTTTTCTCCAAGTTGCCCCTCAAATGCTTGAAAATCTAATGTCTGCTATGCTTCAACATGTCCCTGACCCTGGACACTTAGCTCTTTAGTGACTGGCCCACCTCAGGCTCTATTGCCTTGTCTTGCTATCTTTTTATAGTTTCCCCTGGCTTAGCTGATCCCTTGCACTTAAAATTTCATGTTGCTCTTGAAACGAGTGACTTGACCCAAGCAAACAAATCCCCTCTACTTGATTAGTCTGGATTACTTGCACTCTACCAGTAAATTATTATTCTAATAAAATGTCATATGAACATTATATGCTCATATCCTCTCTGCTTCTATTGGTCTTTCCACTTAAATGCCTGTTTCTGTTAACTTGCCAAATTATCCACATTCTTTAAAGCTTAAGTCATCTAAGTTTTTTCTTACCTCTTGGAACCCCCATTGCTTCTCTCAGAGTTTCTTTAAACTCTCTTGCTTATAACCATTACTAACATATATGTATCACTAGCTTTTCCACGTGTTCATTTTACCTCGAGTAAATTGTTAGTGGCCTGACACATTTTGTGGTACAATATATTTCATATCAACTTAGAGTACCTAGATTAGTGTTGGGCAGATAATGGCAATTTAAAAGTTCCTGCTGATTAGTTGATTTACCATCCATGAGTGGAGAGGGGGGCGATTAATGGCTCAGATTTATAGCTTCTTCTACCACTCAGTATCTGTATGCCACCTACTAGTAAGTTTTTTATCTGTAAATGGATTTAATAAGAGCACCTAACTCAGAGTGTAAAGAATAAATAGTGTATGTGAAGTACTTAGCCCAGCGATCAGCACAGAGATGCTCAGTCCTGCATTTATAGGCTATTATATCTGCCCTTAAATAATCATGGTCATCATTGTTTCCGTGGTACATGTGTGTTGTTGTTTTTTTTTCCAACCAATTAACTTGAAATTAGCCCTGTGTTTCATGAAGATCAATAGCTGATTACTAAGTGCATGTGCTACCAAAAGTTGATAGCTCTTTTTGAGAATGATCGATAGTTGGTTGAGAATACCTTATGTTTTGTCCAAGGAAGTAGACTTGGAGATATGTAAGAAAGGTGCTTGGACTTCGTTCACATTATTACATCTGCCCAGTATCCCCTACTTTCTCTCTTTCACTTTTCCCATCTCACCAGCCCTTTAGTAGTTTCCTTCTTTTTGAAGCTCCTTCTTCTCCCCAGCCTACAATGATACCTCTTAATTCTCATTGCATTTGAAAATTGTCCATAACATTGGCTCTTTCTCTCTGAAGCTTTACCCGCACTGATTGTATCTTTCCGACTAGATTTTAAGTTGCCTCAGGGAAAGGGTCACATCCAGTCCATTCTTATCTAGGACAGTAGTTCACACACTGCTGAGTTCACAAGAGGCTCTGAGAAAAGACTGGTTGATTGGTTTACTAATTAAATCACATTGAATTTCTAAATTTGTAGTTCAATTTACTAGTTTATTTCTAGTCAGTACTCGAGTTAGAAGTTATAGTTTGCAATGCTATACCACTGGCCTTTAAAGCATGACAGTTATATTACAGAATGTCAGTTGAGGTGTGGAATCTCTGAATTGTTTATTGTAGTGAAAAAGTAAACAGAGCCAATGACTTCCTTTAATTAGAAAGCCTTTGAAATTATGTTGCATGAATTATCAGGTTGCCCTTAAGAAATACTGGATTTTTCCTTTTTAAATGCTCTAAAACCAATATTTCATAGACTTACTGCCACTTCCATGTGCCTATTTACACTGAAGAATCCAATGATAACACCAGTGACCTGAAATAATTGCCATGTAAGTTTGCTTCTGATGAAAGTTCAATTTTTGCTGAAAGATGCCTGGAGCTCACACTGCTATACTGACAGCAGCCTGCAAGTTTCTCTTTTTCTGGCCTAGTAAAGAAGGAGCAGGAGCAGTTCGGGAAGATGCTTGTGAATTCCCTCCCTTCCCCTCACTGCTTTCCTCAGGCATGAAGCCATAGTTCTGGCATAAGGAAGAAATGAACCCTTATTTTTCTTTCATGATGAGGCATAAGATGCTGACGCACAACTTACTGAAGGGCAGCTGGTCAGGCCAGGTCAGAGAGCAGGCCGGGGAGACTGCCCTTCCACAGAGCGAGGCAGCACAGAGCAACACTGGACTTTGAAAGTGGAAAAGAACTACTGAACTAGAAATCACTCAATAAAAAATTCAAACTCCCAAGTAATGACTATCGAACGCAAGAAACACATAAGAAACCAGAGAAATGAGAAAGAATTGTGAAACTGTAGACATGAAACAGTTTCTCTTTAGCAAGGCTTCTTGAATATTTTCTGCCCTGGAGCTCTGCATCTTTATTATATATGATTTATTTATTTGTTTACACCTTTAGCAGGACAGTCCTGGGCAAAACTTCTGAAGTAGAAATCATCACCTCCACTGCACTCCCCTAGCTGGACACAACTTAAGCCTCCTCAATGATCTCATGCTGCCCACTAAATGGCCAAGTCATGCCTGGGGATGTGCCAAAGGTGTGTCAGGTGTCTCATGCCCTGAACCGGCCCTGCCTCCTGACCCCTTCCAAGCATGTTGGCCCAATTCCTTTTGAACCTTGCTCGAATTGGTTAGAACTCTCCCTGTTGCTACTAACAGAAAAATGCATGAGCTAGCTAACCTAAAAAGGGAATTTATCATAAGGATGCAGGGGCGTTTCATGCACTTCAAGGGCTGGGAAGCTGCTAAGCTTCAAAGACTGGAATTGCAGATTGTCAGGCTCTCTCTCTCAGGTTCCTTTGCTGCTTCTCATGGGACTTTGGCTTTATTTTTTTTCTCTATCTCCATGAAATATCTTCCTCTATGGGATCCATGTGGCAATCAAACAAACAAATACACAAAAAGGCAAAACAAATGTAAAACAAAAGGAAATAAACACGACTCACAGTGAAGTGTGCATTCCATAGTTAGCACACAGGGTTGAGATTCACTTATTTCAAAATTCAGCTTCCTGAGAAAAGACTACTCTTTGGCCAAGCTTTAATCATAATGGCTGCCCCTGCCTCAGCTAATGTAAGTGCAGCTGCCACCTCTATGACCATGAGAAAGAGGAGAAACAATTCCTATAAAATGGGAAGAAAAAGCCGATAGGTGTTCACCTTTGTCTACGAAGCCACTGCGCTGTTCTCACTCCAGGCGTAGACTACGAGCTCACAGCTGCTTTATTCCTGTTAACAAAACGTTTCTCAAAAGGAACATTAGAAAACTCTCCTAAATTGAGAATTATAGCTGGTGGAAGAGGAAAATAAAGTTCCTCAAATCCTAGCAAGTAGCTAGAGTGTTCATCTGTCGACTCAATGATTTAGGTTGTTCTACATGTGATAAAATCGATTTAAATAATAAACATCCAGAAACTCACCATTGTTCTCTCCTTGGACAAATCTGATGTTAGTGTCCCAGGATACAACTCCACAAGTTTTTTTTTCATGAACTCTGTTGCTTGCTTTAGTAAATGTTTTATTTATACTTTTAAAAGTACACATTTTCACTTTATCAGGCTTAATAATTTTATACACACACACGTGTGTGTGTGTGTGTGTGTGTGTATATTTTTTTGAGTGGGTGTTGAAAACAGGTTTGTTGTTCAAATCTCTATGTTTACTATCTTTTGTGTGCTAAATTTTCAGTTTCTGACACTATAATTGTGGATTCGTCTATTGCTTTGTCAAATTCTGCTAGATTCTTTCTTCATACCTCTATCTCTCCCCACCCCTCCCTCTTCCTCTCCCTCTCTCTATCTGTCTCTCCCCTTTTTCTCTCAGCTCTCTTCATCTATTAGGCTATTTATTAGATAAGAGTTTGTGATTATTATACCTGCCTTGTAAATATTTCCTTTTATTCATATGTGGTGTGTCTTTTTATCTCTATTGATGCTTTTTGCTCAAATTCTAAATTGACAGAATAATACTGCTACATTTAGTGGTAGCTGTCATGTTGTTACTAGTATTTACTGGGTAAATTTTTAAAATTATTTTTAATATTTTTATATAATTTCATTTTATATATATTCTAAATAGTAAGAATGGAATAATAAATAATACTTTATTCACTTCTATAATCTCTGACTTTAAATATGAGATATCTACTTATATTTATTGTCATTGTGAATATGTTTTCACTTATTTCAAGTAGTTTATTTAATACTGTTTTTTTCCCATCCTTTTACAGACCATAGTTAATTAACTGTAACAGGCTATTATATAAGTTTAATTTTGCATGAATTTTCTTTTTTCTTATAGTTCTTTTATGTGTCTACTTCTCTTCTTAATAAGTTAATCTTTTATTAACTCCTCCGTCTCCCTCCCACCGAGGGAAGTGTCTATAGCGGTGACTACCTTAATTACTTTCTGAAAGTAACCTTATTTTACCTTCATTCGAATGATAGTTTAGCTGGGTAAAAATGGCTAGGTTACTTAGCAGTATAGAGATATTACTGTTTTCTTCTAGCATCCATGTTGCATGTGAAACAAATCTGGTTTTAGCCTGATTAATATCTCTTTGGAAATAATCTTCCTTTTCCTTCTTATAGCTTTGTGTTTTTTTGTTGTGTTGTTTTGTTTTAGACCGAAGGTCATTATGGTATATTTAGATGTGGCATCCACCTAATTTTTGAGAAACATTTCAATTTAAGAACCTATTCATTTGGAAAATTATCAGATACTGTTTCCCTGCCATTGCCTCCATTCTCTTCATTGGGAACTCATTTTTGCCTTTGAAAAAACTCTCAGACTGTTAATTGTGTCTTTTAACTGCTTTTTAGTACAATTTTAATGATTTTATCTTTTCATGCTGTGTTCTGCACATGCTGCACTATAGCAGTTCCGCAGTGCTATATTTTAATATATTTATTTTTTAATTAGCTCAATTAAACTAGACATCCATTTTTAGTTTCTTTTTTATTCAGTGACTATATTTATCACTTTTTAAATATTTAAACGCATATTTTATAGTCAGTTTTTCTTATTTTATTTCTGTTTGTTTTTGTTTTATAATATTATTATCTTTTAAAATAAATCAAATTTTTATTTATCACATAAAAACATATTTTACATAATCTCTGTCAGACTTTTTCTTGACATTCATTTAATTTGGAATTAATGATAAGATAAGGGTCATAATTAGAGATATTTATTCATCGAGAGTTAAGAGAATACATAGTTCACTACTACTCTTCAATGATAAGAGAACTGAAACTCAGGATTATCTTATCACTTTTCTCAGTTAAACGAATATTCTGGGTCAGAGCCATAAGTGAAGCAAATGTCTCTTCCACTGCCCCTATTCTATTGTGCCTCAAAATACTATTTTTTCATTTAATCATTTCTTTTTTCATACATGCATGTATGCTTTCATTCATTGTTAGGATTTTCCTTTTGTAAGTATGCTAACTAATCAAATTAAATATAGAATAAATTTTCCACACAGGATCATATTTTATAACTTGAATTAAATCTAGATTATGTGTTTATTACTTTAAAATAAATATCTTGTTAAAATTTAGCAAAAACAATTTTAATTATGTTTTAATTGTGCAATAATTTTAATAAAGATATTTAATAATGAAGGAAAGAAAATGGCAAGATCAGATTTTGAAGCCATATTCTAGTCGAACTTAAATTAGTTATTTAAACACCAAGATTTTAAAATGTTTATGTATTAAATATGCTCAGTGCCTTCTGTAGCAGAAAGGATGTGGATTTTACATTTGATTTCTAAGCAAATTAATGATGTAGTTGGGAAACGTAGCAGGATATAGTGGGCTATAAAGAAACCAATTTAAGTAATTTGTGCAAATACTTAAAAGTTTTATGGATTAAATTTCCTATGACAAAGCAAGTTCCTAACGGAGCACAACTCCAGTCATATTGATGTACAGATAGGCAATTAAAAAATTCAGATTAAGAAATTAAGGCTCATGAGTCTAAATCAGCTGATTTTTTAATTTACTTTTTGTCTTTGAAAACAGTTTCCTTTAATTATATATGCCAGTACTTATATAAAGCTATCTTCCTCGCTCCCTGTTATCACTGAAAATTTTTGCACATCTAAAATGACCCATATTCTTTTCTTTTAAGGAAATATACTATATTAGAGTGGTTGAGAACAAAAGTATTTCAGTCAAGCAGACCTAGGTTTCAATCCTAACCATGCATTAGTTATGTAATGGCATGTAAGTTATACTGTTCCTTTAAGCCTCAGTTTACCTATCAATGAGATTGGGATAAGAATATATACTCCATAGTGTTTTTATGAACAGAAAATGAGATAATATGTTATATTTACTACTATTAAATGTCGCCTAGCTGTTTCTAGATTTATTTCTACTTTTACACACACACACACACACACCTTGTTTTAACCTGTATTTCTTAAATATATATACTCTTACTATGATTATTTAAAATATTTTATCTTACTGATCTCTTTAAATCCTCTCTAGAGAACTGTGCAACATTTTAGCCTGACTAAACATCTTGACTTTTCAGTCAGACACATAAGGGTAAGATAGGGCAGGATGAGCAACTTACTTAACTTCTCTAAGCCTCAATTTTCTTATTCTTAACAATGAAAAAGATAACAGAACTATCTAAGTTGCTGAGTGGATTAATTATATAAAGGGTTAGCCCAGTGTGTGGAACATATTAAGTAGTCAGTTAACATAACCTTATATAATAATAAGTATTATTAAAAATATACTTGGGAAATGTACATAGAAAGATGCACTTGAGAGAAAGTATGTGCTTTGCTTGGTGTTAGAGCTAATATATTGGCAAATGTCTTTAACACTGTGACATTCAACTGTGGAAACCAATTATTACACAATTAGAAACCTCCTCAATTAGGGAAAGATTAGGTCATGTTTTTAAAACACCCACTAATATTTTCTGCCAGTTCCATCTGTGGCACAAATTAAAGAGACCCCAGTTAACAGTTGTTTAAGTCATTTTTCTAATACTGGCATCCATGTCCTTGGAGACATCCATGAGACTTGTGTTAACATCTTTCAAGTTGCATTTGGATAGGACCAATATGTGATCAGCCTATTGCTATATTTCATTGACAGACAATATAGCATATGCTTTTCATTCTATTTTAAAGCTTGTTTATTATAAATAACTGCTTAATGAGATATATGCCCATTTAAAAAAAAAAACAAAAAACACTATAACCATAAGATCTGAGCATGTTGATTATCTAGAATGGAGACTATTGTATATTTAGTAATTTATCTTCTGGGTATAAGAAATTTATTTAAAAATTAAATTTTAGATATAAGTAAAAGGAAGTATAAATAACAAGAAAAACAAATAACTGTGATGTAAATTTAAAGTAAATTAAAAGGCAAATGGGATGCTTTAAAAAATATTCCTGTCTTTAAGGAGCAGCCTTATCTTTATAATTTAAATATATAGCATGCTACAGTTATATTATTCATTTTGGGTTAAATAAAACAAATTTAAAACTCAAAATACTCTAGAAGCTCTTGTTATCTCTTAGGTTCAAAGAAGAGAAAGTATGATGGTATGAGTGGGAAAAATAAAAATACTTAAAATTGGTACACCATTTTTTAGTTTTTGTATAAGTTATTTCCTATCTCTGAAAGTATGGTATATTTAGCATCATTTATATGAAGAAACAGAGACTCAGGTATCCTGGCCAACCGGTAAAAGGTAGAGCAGAAACACAAACTCAGGTTTTCTGATTCCAAGTTCTATTTGAAGATCTTCACAATCGATTAACAAAAAAATTAAAAACAAGGTACAGACTGTGAGTTTAGATTAGATAAAGGTGCTTCTGTCTTAAAATCCTTAGTGCAATAACAACATTGCCTGTCCAACATGCTAAAGGCAGGAGAAGAGATTGAATTAACCTGGAAAGGGTCTTTACAGACCCAAGATCAAATATAGTAGCTCCTCAGCTTCAGCTTTTATTATCATAAGTTCATGGTCATTAGTATAAGGTATTAGTTACTAAAATTCTTATCTTGACTAATCAATAAAGAACAACAGGCCATAAAAACATATTTATAATATTCAAATTTTAAAAAAGAATGAAATGAGTAATAAAAAAAGAAAAAAATATGTGTTCACCAAGTAGTTTGATGAATAGATAGTCTGAATTTCTAAATATGATAATACTAGATTGGTCCCCTTTAAGTACTTCACAGCATTTGATAAACATTAAATTAGCTTTGCTCAGCATGACTGGTTAGTGAATATTAAATAATAATAAAAATAATCAAAGCACCACTGTGAAGTCAAAGGAACATTTCTTTTTACCAGATATTGTCCCCCATGTTTACAGCTTTAATAGAATTTAAGTGTTATGCTATGAATTTAAGTGTTATACTATGCATACCAACTGTTCTAAATATTAAGAAATGTGGTTGATGTTTTGTCATCTTAATCACAATTTGTATTCCATTTACCTTGGGAAACTACATGCTGTTATACAACTAATCCTTTCAATACCTACCCAAATAATTAATACCTTTACAAGCACATCATAAAATATAGATTAGTAAATAACTCATTATGCACTTAATTTTAATACTAATTGCCTACAGATTTAATGAGCTCTTTATTGTAATAAGAAAACTGATGTTTATTTTTATTAGATGTAACTTCAAAACAAAACATTTTACCAATTTATGACCCAATTTGATTTTTAATAAAAATTCTTAAGGGGAAAGTCTTGTCATTGTCACCAAAACACAAAAGAGGCTGAATTCTGAAATGATATGACTATATATAGAATTTACAAAAGTAGTACAAAACCTCTAGTCCACATTAATTGGATAGAGAATGAGATTATGAGAGTTGAGAGGCAGTGAAGGGGATTTTTGCAGAGAGCTACAGGTAGGAGAAAAGTCCTTCTCCCCTGAGGGAAGGGGCGTGATACCCCTAAAGACAAGAAAAGTCTTCAACTAGGCCGTGAGCTATGAGCTGTGAGCTCTGCAATTAGTGAGTACGTTGGACTATTAGTATCTGACCCCTGCCTAGAAATCTATAAGGTAAAGACAAGCCTGGTAAGTGCTGAGCAAAGAGTGAGAAGAGTAGCTATTACATGAGATCAGTCTGTTCCCAGCATTTGTTGAGGTAAAAGGACACACTTGTTTTCCAGGAAGGAGATGCAGGTCACCCCTAAGAAGGAGAGCCAACAGATTAGATTCTATCAGAGGCCTTCTAGAGGTTAACAGTTCTGGGTAGAGAAGGAATTACAAGTAGTCCATCAGAATCCTGGTGGATAGAGTGCATTTGCACTGGTCAAGTAAACTATATTGTAAAAAACTCACCTTGAATTGGGGGCCTTGCAAAAACCTCAGAGACTTAGTCAGCTCCAAATAGCTATCAGGCAGGGAGTGCAAGAAACCAGCCAAAGATAACTACAGTCAAGAAAAAGGCTTTTCAGCTTCCCTGCCTCTTATCTTTTCACCCATCACCTCCCAACTAGACATCCAACCTCAGAGGGTTCAAAAATCTGTTTGCAAGATGGAGGATAAAGAGCTGTGAAATACAGAATGACCAGTCCCAACTCCTCCACCTTAACAGCCCAGGGGTTCTCTCTTTTAGCAGTGACAGCTGAGGAAAGTATAAGCAACAGTACTTTTGGATAAATATGAAGCCTTTGAAAATTATATGGAACTGGGCCTTCACGTTTTTCCACTTAGAGTGAGCTTTTTAGTAACTAACAGAGCAGAAATGTCACAGAACAACCTGTGTTATAATCCAGGATCAATTTAAAATGACAGTAGGAAGGGAAAAGAACTAGATGGTATCTGATTAAATTCAATGAGTCCTGCCTTTTCAACATACCAATCACAATGGTTATATTTAAATTAAAAATAGGTTACTGATAACTTCAAAAGTCCTTGAAGCTCAAGATCTCTAGCTTTCAAATCAAAGAATCAAGGACTATGAGGTGCTAGAACTACTAACATTTTTAAGTGTTTAAATCCTAGTACCCTCCAAAAGTTCTTTTGTGTAGTTTTAGGTGAAGCTGAAAAGAATTTGATCACTAAATGTTGCATGGATAGACAACTTTAAATTTGTAATCGATAAAGCAAAACATGGAAGAATCAGTAATTCTCCTTCCATAGGCAGTGACTTAAAACTCTTCTATAGAAAAGGGTAAGGCCTTCTCTCTTCATTTAAAAAGGAGAGGGAAAGTATTCAAATTTTGCATCAACTGAAATGCCTCCAGAGGTTTAGGGCTGAAATTTGTTTAACAAGGTAAATCTTGTATATTCAGAGTTGAACCAAAGCCTACCCTAAACATAGCTTAACTTTGAGTGCCTTGCTCTTTAAACGGAAGCTGGAAGCTCTTTGACTCAAAAATAATCTCAAACACTTAGGAAGAAGAGCTAGCTTCCTTTCATTAAAAACAATGAAAAATAATTTAAGAATGCCAGTCTCTTCTCCCTGCTAAAACTATAACTCCTTCCAATCAAGTCAAGCAATGAATTAAATCCATGCAAAGGATAAGATCATTGGTGGGGTAGCATCAAATGCATATCAGCAACACAGCTAGTTTATATTAGCTAAATCTTATGATGAGATTCTTTATATGACTGAGACCATTTATAGCACGAATTATTCTGTCCTTTCTAAGTGTTTATTATTTGACAAACATAATTTTAAATCAAATTATTTAACTATTGTTTTCTTCATTTTCAAGTTTAAAATAAATAATCTGGAAAGAGTATATCTCTAGTATGTATATACATATGTATATATATGTGTGTAGATATATGCACGCACACACACACACACACACACACACACACACACACACACATAAAATAGCTGATTCCTTACCTCTGTGTACACCCATCAAATGTTAACTACTTTACTTGATGACACTGATACAGTTGTTTATGTGTAATGTACTAAATGATGGTAATATAATTGGTAAAATTGGCTTTCACTTACCCGCAAAACAACTACAAAATGAAATGACACAAACATTAGTCTCAGGAATTCTGCCATGAAATTTGATTATTTGATTCTGTGTTAGTGACAGATACTGTATACTCTAATGACACATTAGAAGTAAATAGCAGCATTCAACAACCGCTATCTCCTTTTCAACTATTTTTAATGTTCTATTTTGAACAAGCTCTCCCAGAAAAAAATAACAGTAAAGAAAAACACAAATTTCTTCCTTTCTGATTTCTTTTTAATTCCCATTTCTGGTAAAAGATCTGGAATTGTATGTACTGATGAAAGAGTAGGATAAGTAGAGAATATTACATGGATCAAGATGCAAGTGATATTGTTAAACTCATACACACATCAAATTTCTGATTTATCGAGACAAGAATACAGAACTTAATAGAAGCAAGGTTAATAGAGCAGGAGCAGAGAAGCATATTAGTGTAGCTTTTATTCCCTTAGTTTGTTCCCTTAGTGCCCAACATCATTGCTTAGTTCCCAAGCATGGCAAGCAGTTACTAGTGATATTCTTTATATAGATATTATCCATCCAGAGTTAAGAAAACTGCTGAGAACTTGAGTAACTGCTTTTTGTGTGTCATCAGCAAAGCAATATCCTCAAAGTCAGTACTCAGTGTTACTGAACGAGAATCTCAACTTATTTAGGAGATATGTATATATTTATCTCATCTCACCTAGTAAAATCTGAGTCTGTCTTTATTTATTGAAACTTTTGAGAGATTACAAAGATGCCAAAGAAGTAAATTAAATATGATTCCACCCTGTTTTAGTTCAGGCTGCTATAACAAATATATAATAGACTGTGTGGCTTAACAAACATTTATATCTCACAGCTATGGAACTAAAAATGTTCAAAATCCAGGTGCTGGTAGATCTGATGTCTGGTAAGAACCTACTTTCTGGTTTTCAGTGTCAGTCTTCTCCTGTGTCAATTGGCAGAGGGCAGAGAAAGTGGAAGCAAGCTCTTTGGTGTCTCTTCTTATAAAAGGCACTGATTTTTGAGGGCTCCACACTCAAGACCTAACTACCTCCCTAAGGCCTCCACTTCTAAATACTATCACATTGGGGATTAGGCTTCACTATAAGAAATTTGGGGGACACATTCAATCCATAGTATACCTTTAAGACATTTGTAGCCTAATTGAATAAAGTCTTATAGGAGAATGGAGGACTATATTGAGAATTCAAATAAGTCACAAACAAACAGGAGATATTTAAACTGGGATTTCAAAAAGTAAAGCTTTTGGATGGCAAAGAAGAAATGGAGACAGGGGAGGCAATAGTGAGTAGGAGAAGAACATTTCAGATGGAAAAGTGAGCAAAGAGAACGTAGATGACTCATTTCAGAAACATCTAAAGATATCACAGTTCTGATACATGGAGCCCTGAGATTTCTAAGTGTAAAATGTACAGCGCCCTTTCCTTTGCTAATGGACAAGTCAGGTAACTCAGCACACAGAACATCTGAATATCAATGCATCTCTGGCAAGTCATAGAACTATTATATATGAATGTACAGAAAAAGTATTTTTTAATATATTTTAGAGAGAAACAAAGAAATGGTTATTTCGAATGGTATAAGAGAAAACTAAATGTTTAAATTAAGTTTTGACAGAGATACCACAAACTGTTAAAACATGATCAGTTTTTTTCTTCGCTAAAATCTTAGATTTGTTAATAGTTTAAGTAAAGTAGGAAGAGAGCATTCTATTGCTTTTTGATGGAACTATCTAATATACAAACTAATTGAATGGTATGAAGAATTCAGGGTCTCTAAATTATGTTTTAGCATGACATTTTAGGTATGTAACAACATTTACAAGACTTGACTATTCAATTATAAATACATGCAGAAATTACCTTAATGTTTAGAACATTAAAAAACAATTATTTTTACATTTGTTCAACCAGTACCTTTAGAACAAACCAATTTGGAACAGCTGGAGCCTACAAGTGACATTTGCAATAGACAGAGGCAGTAGTTTAAAAAACTGTACTTAAAGAAACCTCAGTAATGTACTATTTTTTTTTTATCAACTGTCCTGTTATATGTTTTTATCTTTTGAAAATATATTTTGATATATTTTTTCAATTTAGTAATTTAAGTACAATCAGATTGTACGAGTAAGGTCTAATGCAGGTAGGGCATCTGTCTCTTTCTTTTCATTTACAGTACTACTAGTCTAACATCATTGCCTAAACTAAAATATAGATGCTTGGCTAATTGCTTCCATTTCCTTCCCACTCCCACCCCCCTTTTTTTACACACCACAACACAAGCAAACTAATAGCCATTCAGGTCAATGAAAAATCATGAATTTTTTTTTTTATGATGTTGCAAATCTCCTAATCTTTCTTGGATTCAACATTATTATTATATGAAATTTGCAGAAATCTCAAAAATGAACCCTCAAAGGCCATGGTGCTAACCATGCAATATTTGTTCTTTCTATGGAAGCAGAGGATATTAGCATATTGACACATTTTCTAAGTAAAAAATGCCAAGGGATTGATTCAGTCCAGTCTGTATTATATCTGTAAATCTTCACTTGGGGAATAAAATATAAATAATCTAATCCCTGAAATAGAAATTCATTTGGATAACAATTCTACTAACTTGTGCTTTTAGAACGTGTGGCCTCCTAAATATATTAGGAAGGAAATTGTTTCTTTGAATTACAAATGAAGCGACAGGAAGCAATAATAGAATTAGATTGGGCAGTGACTGTAATTAAGTTTTCTCAATGGCATATAATATTTACCCTTGAAAATACTGAAAGGATCAGCTCTCCCCTTCCCTTTCACTGTTGAATATTCCAAAGATAGAATCACAAAATTCAGTTGCCCCTCTGTCCTTATCTAGGCCTCACTGCTAAGAAAACAGATAAGATCCTTCAGGTAATCACCTTCAGATAGGAAGAGGAAAGGTCAGGGCTCAAGATATAGGCAGGTTTATAGCTTTTCAAGCCATGTGACAGAATAAATAATAGAGAGAGTGCAGAGAATAAAGGAAAGCCAAGGACTAAATTTTGGAGACTCCTGCATTTACAGAGGAGAAGAATGAATCAGAAAAAAAAATGGGAAGGAATACACAGTAATTCACATAGAAAACCAAGAATGTGTGGTGACTTGAAAGCCAGGAGAGCGTAATATTTCAAGGAGGAAGATATTGCCAACTTTGTAAACTACTCCAGCTGAGAGATGGAGGCAGATTAGAGTAGAAAAGCAACATCACTTTGGCCAAGATGGAACTGTAGGTGACAGTTTTAGTCAATCGGTCCATCTAAAGCCTGATTGAAGTGGTGTGGAAAATGAAAGGCAAAGAGATAGAATCATGAGCCATAGACCGCTCTCTCAGAAAGCTTTGCCATTTGGTAGCTAAGAGGAGATATTAATTAAGTCAAGGGTGTCTTTAAATTTGTGTGTGTGTGTGTGTGTGTGTGTGTGTGTGTGTGTGTGTGTGTGATAATTTTAGACATATAGAAGAATTACAGAAATATTACAGTTTCTCTATACCATTCACTCATCTTCCTCTTATGTTAATATTGGATATGACCACAGAGCATTTATCAAAACTAAAAAATTACCTTTGGTACAATACTATTAACTAAAGTAGTACTTATTTAGTGTTTTCATCAATGTCTTTTTTTCTGTTTCAGGATCAATTTCAGGATCCCACATTACATTTACTTGTCATGCCTCCTTAGTCTTCAATCCGGGACAGACACTTTCTCAGTCTTTCGTTGACTTTCATGACCTTGACACTTCTGAATAGAACAAGTTGTTTATTTTGTAGAATGTCCTTCAGTTTTGTTTTGTTTTGTTTTGTTTTTACTTTTTCTCATGATTAGATTGAGGGTATGTATTATTTAAAAGAGTACCACAGAGGTGATGTATCCTTTTCAGTGCTTCAAATCAGGGAATACATAATGTCTAACTGTATTCTTGGTTATGCTGACCATGATTGTTTGGTATTAAGGTATTAAGTCAGCTCTTCAGTGTTGAAATGGTGAGCCACAGAATGAAACTAGATAAAGGAATTAAATGGATAAAATGGTCCCTTGTCATAGGAAAAATATTTGGTTTGTTTATAGCTATAAATTAGTTTTCATAATCTAGTTGAGGACTATATATCTAAAATTGAGAAATGTAGAGAATTTGTACCAGGTTCTTTCATTTCCCTTTAAATAGAGTCCACACCAGCAGTATTACCATCTTCTCTAAGCGTTCATCCCTTGACCTTGTTAGGTGACCTCCTATCCCTTACATGCCTTAGTCTCTGATACCCCTTTCTCTCATCACCAATTTCTACCAAATCTCAATATTGCAGGATCATTTCTCAGGCGAAAACTTTATTATTTCTTAAACAGTTGAAGCAAGCAAAAAATAAATAAATAAATGACATTACTACTTTCAAAGTCACAGACATCTCACCCAAGCTCTTGTCAGGTAAAGGTATTTAGCTTGGGGGATTATGGTGAGCTTCTACAAGGTCACTGGAATAACAAATTTGAGAATCACTGACAGTATCATTGCCAACATTCTGTCTGAAAACATTTCCTCTATCCCAATCAAGGTCATATAAATGAAGCCAAAAAAAGTAAAAATAAAACCTATTTTGTAGGAGACTCCATTAACTGATCTGAAAACAAATTGATGAGAGGATGTGGTTTAATTTTTCACTGGTCAGAGTCATTACTTTGTGAGACATGTTTGGTCACCTTTGATGTGTCAGCTAAATGGCTGTTTCTAAAATTACCTTGACCATTATTCATGAGAGTGTTAGTAATTACTCAGTGGTTAATGAAGTTGGTTTCCAGTTGATGATCATTAGAAATTGAGCATGACCCGTTCTACAACAGCATACTGAGCAGAAGTCTCACATTTTCTCACCCTGTGCTCACTAGACTTGGTTCTGACCTGAAAACACTATTAATAGCCCTGAAAAGAGAACATTTTCTAAAAGAAACATTTCTTGACATGCAGAAACCCCAATTTCAATTATCTACTAGTGATACTAGTATTATTCTCACACTCTCTCTGTGCTGTAACTAAATCATATATGTACTTTAGGGTCTGCATTAGTTTTATATCTGCCTCTCTCAACTAACCTTCAAAATCCATGAGGGTGGAGACTGTTTGCCTTGAATTCTCAGAGGCTGACAAATGCTGGATGCACAGCAGGCACTCAGATCAGAATGCAGGCAAACACTTCTCTGATATCCAGATTTAGAGAAATTGGAGCGTTCTTTTAGTTCGTGTCCTTTTTAATCTAAGTTGCCAACGCAGACCACTTCTTTCTACACACCATTCGGTCTACGAAGATTCATAGTATTTTAGATGTGGAAGAAACATTTAAAACCATATAATCTGGCATATTCTTTTATGTAAATAAAGAAAAAATGATCCAAAAGTGTTAAATGAATTCCCCAATATTACATAGCTGATGTAGCCAAGTCAATGAAGCCACTGAGGTGAATATTTAGGGGGAAAAAAATCTTGATGCTCACTTGGCCAACAGAAGGAAAGAGTATCTCCAAATTAGGAGCTAAGGATTTAGCCATTTGCTTGATGGAAAAAAAAAATCACTCATTTCTCTGTCACTTCCTACTCATTTCTCAGATCAGAGCCTGAGCATCTCAGTGGTTTACATTTAGGTATAATACTTGGTCCCCAAATATATTTATGCAGCTGAGAATTTATAAAAATTTGAAAGAAATACTACTCTGGTGCCATTATTTGAATAATTTTATATTTCACTGTCATTTATTTCAAATTGATCAATTATAGACTACTTTAGAAGGTAAACAGAAAGATTTTTTTAAAAATCCAATTCTTTTCTTCTCCTTGATTGAAAGACAAAAGCAAACATTTTGTTCTGGAATTTTTTAACTAAATAGAACTACCTATATAGTTCCTAGTTCTTTCTTTGTGCTTAGAAATGTTTAATAACAGGTGAAGAAATTTTAAAATCAGAGTTCCTTTGGCAAAATGTTTTGGAATTCAGCAATGAGTCCTTATTGAGCAGAATGTCAGTTTCAGATTTGTTGTCAGAATTTTGGCCAATATTATGTTATGATCTCTAGGTTATACAAGGGACAAAACTAACATTTGTTGAATATCAACTATGTGCCGAACACTTATGAGTTTTACATATTTATCTCATTTGACCTTCACAGAAACCCTAGGAGGTATATATTTTTGAAACATTAGTCTCATTTTTCATCTGTATTTATATCAGAGAAGTAACTTGCCCAATGTCATACAGCAGACTTTAATTTATTCCCTAGTTTGTCCAACTCCAAAGGTTTACCTATATCTGGTAGAAGGTATATAGGTATAACAAACATTGTTTTCCTAGGGTTGAGGTGGGGCATACAATGATAGGTACTTCCTAACACATTATTCCATTAAATCACCAGAAACCCATCTTCTCTTTATCATATACTTAATAAATACTTTTTTTTTTTAATGAGACTTGAATATGCCCCCTTACAAAAGGAAAATATGGAGATAAGTGTTCTCCCAATGACAGTGTTTCATTATCATAAACCAGGAGCATACCCCAGAGGCAGTTGATCTTCAAATATAGCTACAGATGGAAAGACTAGCTCCACTTTAATTATGTCAAAACTAAAATTATTGTCTTTGCTAAACTTTCTTCAAAATTCAATTGGTCAGTTCCAAATAACTCTCTCAAGCAAGTGGACTCATTCCCTTTCCTGGGGATGCATGTCACAGCTAACTACTCCTGGCAGACTCAGTAAGAATCAATGCTGCTTTAACTCAGGCATTACGAAGAAGCCCTGCTGTAGCTTTTCCACTGCCAGTGTGGGGGACTGTTCTCCCGGTGTGAAGTGGTTTTAAGCCAAAACCGTTTCTGCTGTGTTTTCTAGTGTGAGTGTAGAGTTTCAGTCAAATGTTTGTCTAAGAGCCCAAACCGATCTAAACTTCCTCTGGAGAAGAACCTTAGGCTGCCTCCAAGTAGCTCACTCATAGATGAGCACCAGGATCGAGAAAACACTGTTTCATCTTCTTGAGTTCTCTGACTCGATATTTTCTCCACACAACCCACATGTTGTAAGACAATGTAAATTTATTATTTTCCATAACCAAGGCTAGTTTTCTTTTTCCTCATGAGTCTCACCACAATGAAAAGGAAAGTCACTTAATTTAAAATCGCCAGTTAAGGGTGTCTCGTTTTTGGTTAAAAATAGTTTAGATTTGGTACAATTTGTATCAATCCAAAATTCAACTCAGAATGAGCACTGTTTCCCCTTTCTTCTTTCTTCTTCCCAAGATGGCTCCTGAGCTTTAGAGAGGGTCGGTGCAGGCTTCTTAGGCAATCAGACAGAAAGTGGGGCATCGGGTTTTGCCCGGTCTATGTGCTGGTCTCATCTGCAAAGCGAGGTATGGCCTTTCTGTGCATCCTGTTGACATGTGCTGCTGAATCACTCTTGCTGGTATTACTCAGAGCCTAGTCTCTACCTTCAGGGACATTCAAATGCCCCTGACTTCAGATGCCCCTGAGTCTGATTCTTATTAGGCCC
Source organism: Pteropus vampyrus (assembly GCF_000151845.1). NCBI lineage: Eukaryota > Metazoa > Chordata > Mammalia > Chiroptera > Pteropodidae > Pteropus > Pteropus vampyrus. Next base: position 6,215,710 of record NW_011888824.1, on the reverse strand, counting down.
CTCAGACAGATGCAGTGAAATGTTCAGACCCAATACTACCTCTTTTATGGGGTCCCTGGCACAGTTCCCACCTAGAATCCCAGCTTTTTTCTAGGCCCCTCTTGGACTACAGAGAAACTTCTAGATAACTTCCATGCTGTGCACAGGCTGTTGGTGCAAGGCTACCCAAGGTAGGGTGTCATTTGTCCCTGGATGCCAAACAGAGAACATGGCAAAAGTTCCCTGCTTTTATCTTTCTGTTAAGCCTATCAAATACTTGTTACCTCTGAGACTCTGAACATGATGACAGCCTGTCTCTCCTGCCTATGTTTCACAATCTCCAGAGCTGAAGAAATGGCCTTTATCCCCTATACTATGTGACAAGGACTTACCAAAATTCTCTTTACCTCTGACAGGCAGTAAAATTCTATGATGTACTCTCTACCTCTGCCATGTACAATGCTTTGATATACTTGGCAAGGCCTGGCTCTTACTATAGAAACAGATGATTTTTTAAAAATAGAATATCATATTCTCTTTCCCTAAATCAAAGATTTCAAAACCATGTATTCCTGTGACTCAAGAATTCTCTTCTGTGTATCAAACTCATGACTCTTTGTTCTTCATTGCATTTCTGCTTCAAATATCCTAATTTTCCTAAAGGCAAATGGATAATCCTGTTTGAACATAAGGAAGTAACTCAAAAGACGAAAAATTATTAAGATATTAAAAAAAAATTACACTTGATAATCCAGACAACCCTATCTAACCTGGTTTCTAAATTATACTAATTATATGGACTAATCTGCTCTCACTAAAATACAAAAGGAACTAAAGGAACAAAAATTATCTTCTATTTAGTTCTTGTCAAAACCAGACTGAGAAAAGAAATCTATCAAAGTGAAAGTTTGTGTCACCATGCCTCTAGTCTTTTATCTATGTGTAAAGTCACCAGCAAATTGAAACACATACAGTTTGACCTTTATTAGTTTAAATGGTACCCTGGGCTTTTATCAATAGGAAAGTAATATAAAAATCTTTTCCAATTTTGCATCAATTATTTGTCCATTATATTATTGAATTTTCTATGTGAAAATGTAGAACCTAATAATGAGAAAATATCTATATCTTTTGAAAAATTAGCCTAGTTTTAGCCTACTTTCTCCTCATTCTGTTAATCTGTATATTTCTTCCTATTTCTACTTTTATGTTGACTTGAGGGAAGCTCAAAGACCAATGTGATACTTAATCATTTCCATTTTTCTTTCTTAGGAAGACCTATTAATATTATTCTATCTATGTTCTTAACCACTGCAAACTTTTGAGTTATAGATCAAGTATAATTAACATAAAATTAACCTCTTCAAAATTCCATGAGTTAGGTATTATATGTTTTACAGATGAGAAAACTAAAATTCACAAATCTTCATAATTTGTTAAGGTCTTGTAGCTGATAATTTGTAAAGATGGTGTTAAGAATCCAGATTTCAGACTCTATATCAAATGCTCCTTCATCTCCAAGAATGTTTTCATTTTAAAACAAACAAAAATTCCTATTTAATCACTCAAACCTTAGCTCAATTTGTAATTAAAAAAATATATGATTGAGAAATGATTTTGAATATATGCTTACATATGATTGAAAAATAGTATTCATTTTTATTTACCTTTATTTCAAAGCATTTTACATGATGTAACATTGTATAAACCAATGCAGTTAATAATCGGGTTTGATAAAAACCAGAACAAAGATCTGGCCTCTCTTGCTTCAGACACTGATACCGCATGCTTATTATTGCAACAATAAGAAGCAGAAGATTCACTCATAATATAAATTTAGGCAAATATTGATGACTTTTCTTGTGCTCTTGTAGATTAGCTTCAATAAATCATGGTGAAAACAGTCCCATGATGGAGAAATGACTCTACTCCTTGATTCATCAAACAATACGTAATGGAAATGGATTTTAACATTTGAGAATTTAATATTCAGGATACAAAGAAGCAGAAATTTTTCTAAAGATGACTTGAATTTCTGTTAAATAAAAACACCTCTTTGAGTTATATTTTGCTTTAGAATTCCATACTAAAAAGGCACAATTTTCCTTTAGCAAGATAATCCTATTTTTCCAAGTGTCTTTGTGGACAAAGGCTTGCTTTTCATTCAAGTAATTATGCTGATTAAGGAAACAAAACAACAAAACAAAAGCCCAAACTACTATAACTGAGTTTTTAAAGAATTAGTACTATCCCTGTAAACAGCAGGAACCCTGATAGGAAAACAAAGAGGCATTAAGTAGCACTATCAGTGACTTTTTTCCGCCTTGAGACTTTCTGCAGGATTCTGTGTAATCTGAGCTTTTCAATGTTTGTTTTGCTTCTCCTCTGAGATAATCCTGCTCTATTTGAGGTCAGACAGGAAGCATAATTTATGCCTGGCTGCTTTAAGAAAACTCAAGCTTCCTACATCGTTCTTTTATGTACAATTGGAACAATTCTTATTAGAAAAGCTTTTCTCCCTGTTATTAACCCTGTATCACTTTGATTTAGTACTATTAGATTTCTAAAGTGACTCATTCTAATGAAAAATGAAGATGCTGCGATTTTAAATTATCATAGAAATGTGAGTTTAAATATTAGCAATTACCCCCAAATTTGCACATAACGTGGTAACCCATGTATTACATAGCACAGAATGTGTTGCTTTTTAAATCAAACAAAAAAGACATTGTGTTACTCTTTATGTTTCAAAATCCATTAACTCTTCTCTCCCAGGAGAACATAATCTAAATCAGAACCTTTCTCTATTGAGTTTATGATGGTGATGGGAAGTGGATGGGAGAAAGGCAACAGGTTGTGGTGCTATTTAAAGAAGGACAGACATAGTGCTTTTATTTCTTTGCATCAGGTTCAGACTTGTTCCTGATTTGTGTGTAGTGCCCACAGTTCTCACAAAAGTATTCAGACCAGTGGAGGTATGAAATACACAATCAAGGCATAATGGAAGGTCCTTAGCTAATAGGTGAATATAAGCTGAGGCTTATGACAACATTTATAAATTCCAAATTAGTCATTTCATCTCCAGAATCTTGTTATTACTCCATTTTTTTTTAATAGGCCTTCCTTCCCTTGCCCTTAAAGAGACTAGCCTTCTGACTTTCTAAGTCCCAGTCTCTATCAAACTAGGAAAAGAATCACTTTGATTATAATTCATATTGATAAAGTAATTCTCCTAAATATTTGCATTTGTATTCCTTTAAGCTCTATTTATGGAATAAAAAATGTGGTCTCCAGTTCAAAATGCCCTAATGGGTAATGGGCAGAAAGGAGAGAACCTTCTCTTTGCCTTAAAAAATTATGCTAGGGTTTAGACTGGTTGACTGAGAGGGTAGAATGGGTCTATTAAATCATGTAAGGTACTTAAGTGAACCTGACTCAAAAAGTCAGTGTGTGCCCAGTACACATTCCTTTCCTTGTTTATTCTTCCTGGTTTAACACATATTTATTGGCTTAATATTTGTTGGGATGATTTGAATCTTGAACTATTAGGGTAGAGTGGAAGATGGTTGAATACAGCAATGACCAATACAAATTCATTCTCTGCCTTCATGGAGCTTTATAAAATCTCATAAGAAGAGAATAAATAATGACAAATATGATGGTCTATATATGTTTACATATATCCTATTTTCTATCCTTTGTGCACATGAGAGAACTATACTTCCTCCTCAGAGTTAAGTAGGGGTAATGTGATTCTCTTAGGCCAATAAAATGTGAGGGAAAATGACATACATCACCTCCAAGGAGAAGCTTTAATGGTTGGCAAATGCTTTGTCTCATTCTTTCTTCTCCCAACAATGCTACTGTGGAATGGACATCAATCCGTGGGTCATCTTGAATTCTAGTGTGTGGACAGTGGCATTATGGAGTACAGTCCCTAGCTAGCCCATAGTGGACATGGAACATGAGTAAAAAATAAATCTTGCTTTAATCATTAAGATAATAGGGCTATTTGTTACCACAGCATTGCCTAACCTATTTAGACTGATACGTATGCCCACACTTCAGTTTGTGCTCTCAAGTCCTCCAGAACAACATTAGCAACCATTCAAAGATATTTAGGTTAGAAAATGAGACTAGTGACTATGTATGGTACTACAAATGTAGCATTATGTTTTTGATTATTGTATTATTTATTGGCAAGGCAGTATAACATCATAATTAAAAGCGTGTTCTCCTTGCTGGCCTGAGTTTGAATCCTGAATCCTGTACTTATTAGCTGTGTGGTCCTGGTAAAATCTTTTAATTTTTCTGTGTCTCAATTTCCTCATGTTGAAAATGAATATAACAATGAGGCTACCCCATGTGTATGTTATAAAGGTTAAATGAGAAGAGTGCCTGGTGCATAGTATCACTATATAACGATTAGCTATTGTTTTCATAACACTAAATTCTACATGGAAAAACTCTACCTTCAAACTAATAAATATAAAATATAGTAGTGGGGTCAAATATATGGTAGCTGAAGGAAATGGGATTTTGGGTGGTAAACACACAATAGAATATACAGATGTTAAATTATAATGTATACCTAAAAATTATAATAATTATATTAATCAATGTTATTCCAATAAACTTAATTTAAAAAAAGAAAAATATGATGCATGATATCATATGGACAATTAACATGTACTCAATAAACATTTATTAATATTGCTATGTATTTTTTAATTTGTAAAAGTGATCTCAATGAAATTTTACCAAGATCTATTTGAAGTAACCCATGCTTAAAAAAAAATAACAATAAAAAGCAGCTTTCAAAGCTTAAAAAAAAAATTATACATATATAGTAATGATTTTAATTCCTTATATTATTTCAGCGGAAAAAAGGACATATTTTCTGAGAGTTATTTGTTTAAATCGAGAAATAAAAAATGACAAAAAGTAAGTACACCATTTAATGACAAGATTATTTGAATACTTCCACATTCTAAATATAACAACTTCCTGGAAGATATTTCAGAAATAGATGATTAAGGTATCGGGCATTCTAAACAAGCCTGGCAACCTCCTAGACCCAAAGGTGGTAGGAAAGCAAGACTTTCTTGGCAGGTCACCTAGAAGCAAAGTCTAAGTTGTCTGCAGTGCCTGCATCAGCCTTGATATGAGTCCCTGTCTTGCTTCAGGGCACATAGCAACATAGATGCAAAAAGAGTGATTACTGAAGACAGGTCTGGAGCAAGAGAAACTATGCTACACTAGGATGCCTTAAGATTTCAGATGCCTACAATACAAAAAGCCACTTGTCCAAATTCATAACTGAAATAATTAGTTTTAACATATCTTTCAAGCAGTTTAGCCAATGTATCTATATAGTATATATAAATATCCCACAGCAATTCATCATCTCTTTCCTTTGACATTTGCTGTCTCATGTTATATGCAGCCAGCTATTATGTTAAATCTGGCCAATTTTGCATTTAGGTGTCATTGTGAAGTGCCATAGCATTTGATAGAATGGCAAGGTTGTAAATTGCAATCTGGTATGTGGAAAAAAAATTATTTAAAAAACTAAATTCAGTTTTGTTGCTTACTGACTTTCTCTCTCTCCATTTCTCTCAGTCTCTCTCCCTCTCTCTCTCTCTCTCTCTTTCTCTCTCTCTCTCTCTCTCTCTTCCCCACCCCCCAACCCCTCTTCTCCTCCCTCATTCCCTCCCTCTCTCTGAGTACCATTTTCTGTATGACAAGATTTAATGATAAAACATCAAGGTGGATAAGATGTACTATTTTGTGTTTTTCTTAATCTCCAATTGAAAAAAGATTAACAGATTTACCCTACAAACTGGGGCAGGTGGGAGAGTTTTTTGCATAATTCCACTGCATTATTTTAGTGGTAAATATATCCTAAAAAGAGATAAGTCATACTGTTTTCTGCTGAAATAGCCCATGTTTTTAAAATACAGTGGGTACCTCCTTTGCATTTTGGACTGTGAACAACAAGAAGATCCATTTACAGCTGTCAACTGTCTGGATAGCAGTCAACAAATGCATGGCCATGAGTTCTTCGCATAATAAGTCAAAGCATGCACACCATGCCTTACATTCAAGTGAACTGACTTCAATCTGGGCAGATCTCATATTTTATCTCTATGCTGTTTTAGTGTCTGTCATCATGGAGACATTTACCATTAAGATTTAAGTCTCTGGGATCTGGTGCCCTTGCTGAGTTTTCTGAAAGCTTAGTTCATAGTCATGTAAATGTATGGTGACTTTTCAAGTTACTTCTGAGAATCTAACAATCAACATAAATTCCTTCAAATTTCAGCACTTGGAAATTCACGTAATACTGTAGAATGGATGCTGGATATACTAAGTCATCAAAAAGAGAAATGTACCATTATAAAAAGAGTAAAAAGGTTTTTTCCTCCATGCTAGTGCCATTGAGACACCATCTCATTCAAATAAAAAATATAATGCAAATTCATCAGTACCTTCAGACCCTCTTAGATGAACAGTCTCAGCTTACCATAGCTAAGGCACACACATAACACTTTTTTTTTTTTTTCTTCCATGGTTTAGTTTATTTCGGATAGAAGAAAATAAATGGATTGTGTTATATATTGAAAGCTTTGTTTGACTGGATTGGAGGTTCCCAAACTATTTTGGTCTCAAGACCTCTTTACTGTTAAAAATTATTGAGGACCACATAGAGCTTTGGTTTATGTAGGTATTAATTAGCACATTAACAAAACTAAAAGTCTTTACAAATTTTTATCTATCAATTTATTTAAAAAGAACATAAATAAATCCATTAGAGTGTACTATAAGCAACATTTTTATGAAAAATAATTATTTTATAAAACAAAAACGTTCATGAAAAAAGTGACATCATTTTGCCTTTTGCAAACCTCTTTACTGTCTGGTTTAATAGAAGATTGTTGATTTTAATATCTGTTTCTGCATTTACTCTGTTGCAAAATCATATATCAGGTAGTTTCATGAAGACTACTGTACTCTCAGGAGAGAACAAAAAAAGCAAATGAAGTCTTAGTATTATTATGAAAATAGTTTTTCAGAAAGGGTCCTCGGATCACACTTTGAAACCTCTGCACTAGATTCTACAGAGATTTCCAAAAAGATCTGAACCCCTGGATAATTTGTGAGCATTAATATTAGTCGCACTAATCACGTACCTTGAAATATTTTATTCCAAGGTAATCTTTCTATTTTTAGAATACATTTGCAATTAGATTTCCACTGCTATAGTCATAGTACTTCCCCGGTCTGAACCTCTTCTTGGATTGTATTCTCTCTGGTTCATATCCTCTTCTTACCCTTTTAAGAATGAAAGTGAGGTTGGTGTGTTTCTAATTACCCAAATAGTTGCAAAACAGCAAGACAAGAGTCTTCTTAGAGACTGGTTCTCCACTTTAACTATATGTGAAGTAAATAGGACTCAAATATTTTCACCTCACTTACTGCTTCCTCCCACCCTGATTTTCTCAGACTGACTTTCATTGCTTAGCAGATTATACAAACTTCTCACATTTCGCCAACCCCGACCTCACCATTCTCTATAAAAGCTTCTACATTTCCCATTTTTCTAACTCTTGCCATTGGAGCAAGAGATTTGTCTGGGATTGGGGTTGCGGAGGGGAGCGGGTGTCAGTGAACTCAGAGAGAGTCTCACAGGGCAATGGAGGGACCATAACCAAGGTTCTGACCTCTACTTCACATGTACAGAAACTTAATTCTTTGAGTGCAGGTAGAACTGACCAGACTAAATGAATGTTTGATATTAACCTCCCATAAGAGATTGAACGTAAATGAGAATGCCAATGCATTACATTCCGCTGAGTAATGTGATTTCCAAAAAGACTTGAATAATTGTATTAACTGGTTAGTACATTTGTTCACCTTAATACAATCTATATAGAAACCAACATATAATCAAAGCAAAGGAAATCAGTGGGATTGTCTAAATGGATGTTTTATTAGGCTACTGTAATCTGATGTGTCTATTGCCATTCTAAGAAGATATTTATCTCAGTATGTGATTAAGATCCAATTTTCCCTGGATAATGCTAGAAACTTAATCTCTCTCTTTGGATTGATTTCCCCCTTCATTCTGTGTGAAACCACTTTGTATTCCTTGCATTTATAATGCTGTTTCATGTCTCTATATCTTTACAGAATTCGTTAGGCACTGACCCCACCCACATGATTTGGCCTTGCATAGGTTTCTTTTTGGTAGGTTTGGGTAATGGATAAAGAAGCCTGAGGTGAGTGAGACAGGAAATATCTCTAGCAATGGCTAGATACAGGATTTCTATGAGAAGATGTTGGAAGCTTGATTCCAAAGGGTATTCACAGATCTTATTCACAAAAGGATGGAGAATGTCTACAACATGTTTTAGCTATTCTTGAATGCAATTAATTTTACCAATGAGAGCCTTTTCTCACATTCCTCACGATGAATAAAAACCACTCAAATGTACAATAAAAACATACTCGCTATGCTAAGCAGTAAGCTCTGGGTCTTCATCAAGATCTGGATAATATAAGAATGGTAGTACCACCTCTGGAGTATAGCCTTTCCAATAAAGTATTAGCCACTGCTGGAGTGAGGATGCTCACCAATCTTGATTGCCCCCAGAATTAAAATTTAAATCAACTAGCAATTAGTATTACCCTGTCTGTGTTCAAGTATTTTAAAATAAATTACAGATGTGGTAGTCAATTGAAGTTTTACCACAATGAGGCATTTTCTTATCCTTCACTTAGCCCTACCATGCCCAACCACCAAGTCTTGTAGAGATGCAGATCGTCTTCCTGAAGAGAAGTCAGCATAGGCCTTTATTAGTATTCACATTCCCTGTGGCAGTTCTTCATTTTGTTAGGTTGTGTCTCTGTCTCTCCACTTGAGTTGTGAGTGGAAGCAATGTTGTATGCCTTTTGTCCTCGAGTGACTGTTATGTAGCAGGGGCTCAGAAAATGTCCCATGCATCACTCAGTGAGTGAACTGCTCTGAGGCTACTCTTTTTAACTTTGTGAATCCTCTGTCCCTCCTGTTAACATACTATTTTCTCAGATACATTAATTCAATTGATTAGCTGACACCATTGTTTACTAAAATGTTTTCCTCGGCAGGATATTTAATAGGCATTAAGTAATAAATGATTTGGTAGGCAAAAAAGTCTGAGAAATGCTGAGTTAAACAAAGTTTTACAAGACTTTACTGTGCGACTTCCTAACATTAATATACTAATATCTATTTTAAATCTCCAAGAATTAAACTAGGGCAAACTCTTAGGGAAGCATAATTGAATATTTGTAAAAAGTCATAATTAAGTATTTTACATGCAAACAAAATTTTTCCAAGAAATATTGTCCTGTAATATTCAGAAAGAAAGGAAGAAAAAAAGAGAGAGGAAGGAATGAAGAAAGGAGAGAGGGAGGAAGGTAGAAAGTGGGGGAGAGAGAGAGAGGGAAAAGAGAATTTTAATAACTAAGTATGTTTGTAAAACTTATGTTCCATAGCCATCAATGCAAACATGTGTACTGACTATAAACTCTTACTCTTTTGGCTTCATTATAAAGCTACTCATGCAACCTGTTCTTTAAATTCTTTAGTACTTTCAAGCCATGACCTCTTAACATTTTCCCAATCTACCAGCCCTCTTCTTGGGGCTTGGATTCCATTTTCATTTCAATAACTCTTTACAATACACCAAGTTCCTGTACTTTCTGGCTCTGTTATCACACCCTGGTTGTAAATCCCAATCCTAGAGGGCATCAATAACGTGCTTTAGACCACTTACCTCCTCCCAACAAATAGCTGGACAAAGAGACACAGGATAGATGGATGTCTTCCTAATTTCATGATTACCGATTAGTTGGGCCTTCGATGCTATTCAGCAATACTACTATGCATTTCTATTCATTTCACTCTCCATTTGCTTCAGTGACTTTTACAAATACCCTCTTCCCATTTTCAAACCTCCAATCTCCAATATTTCTGTTCATAACATTTATATTATTATGTGTATTTGTTCTTGTCATTATTTAATAGCTCTCTGTCTCCCTAACAAAAATGTGAGCTTCATGAGGATAGGGACCATGTATGTTTTCATTTTTATCACAGTTTTTGTCACAATAACGCTGCAAAAACATTACAAGCATTTACATTTACTCGACTAGCAGTTGGCAGGGGCAGCTCTGCTGATCTCAGTGGAGATCACTCATGGTCTGGTAGTTGGCTGAGTGTTGGTGACCTAGACCAAGGGTCAGCAAACTTTTTATTTTTAGAGGTCAGATAGTAAATATGCTAGACTTTGCAAGCCACTTATAGTCTCTATCACACAGACTTTTAAAAAGAATTCTTTAAAAATGCACTAACCATTCTTAGGTTTTGAGTCATTCAAAAACAAGCCATAGGCTGGTTTTGACCCTTGGCCATAGTTTGCCTTCCCCTGATCTAGACTGTGTTTGACTAAGTACATCTGCTTCACACTGTGTGGCTAATTGAGCTTAACTATTTGCTGCAGGTGGGACTCTGTCTGGTCAGCTTCATAGATGTGCATTCTGCAGCTCAGGGGATGCTCTTCTCATGGCCAGGTTAAAAGCGGAAGGGAGCAAGTAAAAATACATAATGCTTCTTAAGGCCTAGGCTTGGAACTGGCTCACTGAGACTTCATCCCACATCCTGCTAGCAAAAGCAGATCACTTGGCTGACCTCAAAGTCTCAGTGTGGGGAAGTTCCCTTTGCCTTTAGTAGAAGAATGGAAAAACACATAGCAAAAGGTATGGATACAGGATGTGGTAAAGAATTGGGGCCAATAATTCAATCTCCGAATCATCGTTTATTGAGTATTTAGAATAGTGATTGACACATAGTAGGCCTTTAAAAAGTATTTAACAGATGAAGGAATGAATTCTATAATAAATACAAAATTAATCATGGGCAAGTTACAGAGAACATGTACTTAGTTCCAGGAGCCATGCTAAACATTTTACATACATTTTCTTTTCCAATTCTTACAACAGCTGTTCAGAATAACTAATATTATTTCCACTTACAGGTGAAAAAACTGATTCTCATAGAGGTTAAGTAACTTTCCTAGGATTAAGTTAGACAAGTTCACTTTCCAAAATCTAGGTTTAGTTATTCTATACAATAATATGCTGAATTTATACCAAATTTATCCTCGTCAATACATATCCGTTCCATCATTTCTAGATGGCCACCATGAAATCAATCTATATAGCCCATTACAAATGCAGGGTGTTTATCTAGTGGTGAAAGAGAGATTCCATAGGCTATTTACTAAGGAAAAAGAAAAAAAAAAAAAAAGAAGAAGGAAAAAAATCTTTGTTGAGCTTTTGTTTTCTAACATAACGTCCAAAAACATATTGTGGCAAAAAAGGAGGAACTGCCTGACAGGTCCATATTAAAATAAACCCACATATATTTAAATATTTTTAAAAGGGTGAATAAATACCCAGCACTCAGTGTTTCTGACCACATGATCTTAATTTGTTCCTTCTTCCATTACCTAACATTTATGCAGTTTTCCATTTTGGCCTTAATTTCGTCTCTGTCAAGTCTGGAATCCAGCTTCGTCCCATCAGTACTGTTCTCATATGCAGTCTAGAATCTCACAGTAATTTGATCATCCATGTCAGTTCACACTGTATTGCTCAGAACGACAAAGAGGGTTGGAGAATTTTAATAAACCATGTCTGAGACCACAAATAATTCCTACTACCTACTTGTACCTTGGTCCTCATTGCTGCTTTTTACCTTATACTTCTTTTCTCATTGATTTCTTATAATCCTCCCTCCTTGCTGTTCTAAACTCTGTTCCTCGGCCCTCTAGTTCTACCTCAACAATGCCATTTTAGGAGATGGCCTCGCCCCTAATTTACTGAGGTAGATGCCATGTGATTTCAGGTCTCACAGATTTCTTTCTACCTAAAGACTAGGAGAAAGTTTCTACTTCCCTATTTATCTTTATTTTGACTTTTAAAAAACTCTTTCCTTCTTCCCTATCAGAATATAATGTATCTTCCTTTCACATTCTGTTCTCCCTCTCCTCACATTTGTTTAATCTTATCTCCTCCTTTCCAGTTCTACCACTTTTTATCTACTATCCATTTTTGATGTTCCATTCTCTCTCCATTGCCTCCTTTTCTTTGCCTGTAAACATACGCATGTATTCTTAATGTAGAACAAAATATTTCTCAACTTCATAACCACCACAATTTGATTTGGAATTTCCCTTCTCACCTATCTATGTCTCAAAGATAATTTATCAACTTCTTGTTTCTCTCTTCTTCTTCCACTCGCACTGCCCTTGCAATTTGGTTTCTGTCTCTATGACTCTCTTTGATCTGCTGCTTTGAAAGTGATCCATGTCCACCCCTATTACCAAGTCCTGTGAAATTTTCCTAGTCCTCATCTTCCTATTCATTATTTCACTCTGGGTTTTCAGCTCAAACCCTTTTCATCTCTTGATTCTTGTACTATGCTGGTGCTTCTATTACTTTCAGGACTCTTTGCTCTATCTCTGATGGCTGTTCCTCTTTCAATGTACAAGTATTTTCTCCTATCTTCTCTCTGCATGCTCTCTCTCAGTAATGCACAGTGATTTTCAATATGGCATCATTTGTTGAGGACCTGCTTTGTGCCAGCCACTGGATACAATGGCGAATAGATGACCCCGACCCTGGCAAACCCACAGTCTGGCAGGAGTGACAGAAAAGTAAACAATTACTAAATTCCACTTGGTAACTGCAGTAAAAGAATATATAACACAAAATATGGAGAAAGTACGGAGAAGTAACGACTCATTTGTCATCTCCAGAGGATGGGAGTAGCAGGGGTAGGAAGAGAGCAGTTTGAAGTGAAGGATGTCCAGAGAAATTTTTCTAAGAGATGATCAAGAAATGAATCAAAGACAAGACTCACTAATGTGGCTGTGTGGAAGAAATGGATTCTAAAATATAACTCTATTTCTCTGCCCCATTCCAGAGTCTTGAGTGACAGTCAGTCATTCCTTCCCCAAGCATGTGCCAGAAAGAGGTATTCCTAGCTGAGGTATTTACCCAGTAGGTTCTCCTCCTTATTTACCCTTGTGGCCTGAACTTTCTGCCTCTCTGGATGTGCATTTAGACCTCCTTATTTTGACAGCTCACTCAGCTTGCCTTTTCTAGATTGCCTTCCTACCCTGCTCCAAGGCCACTGATTCAAAGGGACTCCTACACTGCTAATGGGAATCCTGGCTTCTGCCAGCCTAGGACTGCACTGACCAGGCAAGCCTTTCACACACTCTTCCATCCTTTTCACTGGGATGAGGCGTCTTCAAATCAGATTTCAGATAAGGAAGGCAACTCTTGATCTCAGAAAGCCTAAACAATTGCTCTGAATGTGAAAAAAAAAAGTAGTCAATGAAACCTAGAAAGTGAAATTTAATTTTTAAATAGGATTTCAGATCCTAAAATAAATGGAGGCCAGAATAGGGGAAATAGAATAGGGAAGGCAAAATAGTTAAAATTTTCATCTTCCATAAATGGAATGCTTAAGTGATTTTTTTTTCAAATTTTGGAATTAAATGAATATTGATTTAATGACAATGATTAACATAAGTTAACAGCTAGTAATTTTTAAGACTATTTTCCAAATCAATACAGAACAAATAAGAAGTAACATTATATAAACATCTAAATATTTAACATTATTTAAAGCATAAAACAAAAATGGGAAAGTCAGATTGAGTTTCACATTTTTACAATAAATACAAGCAATTTAAAGTTCCTTATCAAGGAGTAAAAAATATTTTGTATTTAATCCAATCATTCTCTACAGGAGTTATAATTAGTAAAAATTGCTTTAGAATGCTACAATCATAGAAAATTGTATTTCAATAAAAATGAAAAATGCTAGCAATAGTTTTATCAAAGACAAATTTAAGACTTGAAGAACTGGATATTTTTAACATGAAGAGATATAATTTTATGAAGTATAAATTAACTAAGTTAATACAAGAGGAAGTAGAGTGAGCAACAATTAAATAAGAAATTTAAAAAATGATTTAAGAAATAGTCAGAAAACATTGGATCTTACTGGTAAATTATTTCTTATTTTCAAAGATCACCTAAGGTCAATTTCTTTCATGAAGACAATTTAAATACCCAAAATGACAAAAATGGCACACATAAAAAGAAAAACTTATGAATCGATGCACTAAAAATGTCTATAAGGCCCTACCAACTATAACCTAATTATGTTAAAGGAATTCATAATTTATCATGATTATATAAGGTTTATCCCAATGAGGTTAGATCAAATATCAAGGTATTTTATGAGCTTCAATTACCTAATTTATATCAAGGTATTTTATGAGCTTCAATTACCTAATTTAATCAATTAATTCTATAAAATATTTAAGATTTAATACTCATTTCTGCAAATAGCTCTTTTTGGACTATGAATAGAAAGCATATCTGTTTAACCTCTTAGACACAAAAATGTGGGACAATACATTGTGTATCATTTCTGTTGTTCTGGCCCCAGCACATGTTCCTTCAATATTTCCTATTGGAGCTGGCAGAACAAAGAACTAAAAGACCAGGAAGTCTTATCTAATTATTTCTTCCATGTGCTGAGAGCTGTTGCTTCCCCCTCTCCTCTTTCTCACTATTCATTTCCCTCCTAACTTCTTGTGGAACTGTTGTGGACCCTCTTTTTCTGGGCTCTAGAAATGGTCTTCTTGCTACTAGCCCTGTCTCCATCTAATAATTATTTTAAGTTCTTGACAAGATGATACCTCTAAAATGCAAACCTGCTCATATAATTTTTTCTTTTTTAAAATCTTTTTATAGCTTCACATCAAAAAAATTTAAGGGTCATTTTAAGGCAGAACAACCCAGCGTGATCCTCCTCTCAGCCCAGTGTCTTGGCATAATATGTAGAGCACCCAGCATAGTATAATATATACTAAATGTATGAATGACGTACAGCACAGTATGTGATATAGAGAAAGTGTTGCACTCATGTTAAATTCTCTTTCTAGGGAAAATTCTGCACTTGAATCCTTCTGACAGTGCACCTAATTTTATTCAGAGCTAAGCTAGGTGGAAAGCCACTTGTGTATTCCAGTTTGGATAACAAAGGGGTAGAGGCTTATTTGCTCTGCTAACAGAGGCTTTCCACTCATGTGCAAGTTAGAGCTATAAAAGGTGGATATAACCAGAAGCAGTTCCTTCAGCTTGGTTGTAAATTGGAAAAGCTCCATGCATTGGCATGAACAATCTTAAGCACTGGGGGCAATTTAAGAAAAAAGAGAGAGAGAGAGAAGCAAAAACAGCAAGTAGCAGATGTTGAACTAGAGACTCGTAGTGTAGGCAGCTGCAGGGCAGCTGTTTTCTATCTGGAGAGCCCTTTGGAAGTGCTTTTGAGTTTCTTCAAATATTTGATTAGAATTTCATGGATGCTGATGCCATACGAGGAACTTTAACATTTTAGTGTTCTGCTTAAAGTTTTATTATTTCTTTAAATTTCTGCTAAAAAAATAAATTGAAAAATACTGGTGAAAATGGAAAATTTATGGGCTTTAGAGTGACAGACCTAGGTTTAGCTCCAGACTCCAATGGCAAGTTCCATCTTGGGCTACTTAACCTCTCTAAGTTTTCTCATATACAAAATCAATACATCTCATGAGGTTATTGAAGTTACTTATTTATTTAATTTTTAGTCCACATAATAAAGGGTGAATTAAGGCTAGTTTTTACTACACTTCAACCTGTTACCATTGTAAGACACACTGAGTTACAAATTTATTCAGGGTGTCTCTCAGGGCAGAAAAATTAGGATTTCTTCTGTGAAC
>NW_011888824.1:6196091-6198614 GCF_000151845.1 Pteropus vampyrus | reverse complement strand
AGCTTTAATTGATGTTTCTAAAGTGGGTGCTGCTTCTCTCTTAATCTTGCATTTTCGATAGCCTAGGCCAATGGTTCTCAAAGTGTGGTCCATGAACCCCTGGGAGTCCCTGAGACTCTCATAGGGGACACATGAGGTAAAAAAATATTTTCTTTATAATGCTGTCATTATATACCTTCTTCACAGTGTTGACATGTGCATCAATTGGCACAAAAGCAATGGTAAATCATATTGAAGGCACCTTAACCCAAACAGACAGTAGCATTAAACTGTACCAACAGAAATTGTGTTCTTTACCAATATGCACTCACAGAAGAGAAAAAGAAAGCCAATTTCACTTAGCAGCATCCTTGAACAAGCATTACAAATTATTTTTAAAAATTACTAATTTTATTATATTTTAACCCCTGATTACACAGCTTTTTAATAGTCTATGTGATGAAATGGGAAGTATACATAAAATACTTCTATTGCATACTGAAGTATACATAAAATACTTCTATTGCATGGTTGTCTGGAAGGAAAAGCATCTGTGTGATTAAGCTGCAAATTGAACTAGTCAGTTTTTTCACAGAATATAGTATCTACTTTAAAGAACAACTGACAGATAAAATGTTTTTACAAACAGATATTTGGCAGACATTTTTGTGAAAAAGAACAAATGCACCTTAAATTTGACACTAATGATAACATTTGAACTTTCAAGCAAAAATTAGAATTTTTTGAAACATATCAACCACAGTAAACTTAACAGCTTGGAAATACGTAAAGATATTTTTGATGAGATTCTTAGTAATATTAAAATACGTGACTTTTTTTTTATATTTTTAATGAAGTATGCCACCATTTGGAAAATCAACATGGCTTAGTGAGCAAATATTTTCCAAATGAACAATATATGATTTCATAAAATCATACATGGGGAAGAGATTCATGTAAAGTGTAAGATATACCAATAAATTTTTATCGTGACAATGAAATGTTCATTGATGGGGTTGCAAATATTTGTACATTGCAAATAACCTCTAAGAAACTAGTATTTATTGAGTTGAGTACTGAATCAAAGAAGATCTGTTCCTCGAAGCATATAAAAAATTAAGTAAAAATGGATCATAGACCTTAATGTAAAACCTAAATTATAAAACTGCTAGAAGAAAATATAGGTGAAAAGTTTTGTGACCTTTGGTTATACAAAAATTTCTCAGCTATGAATGACACCAAAAGCCCAATCCAAACAAACAAACAAACAAAAAAACAACAAAAAACAAAAGCAAAAAACAAACAAAAAAAAAATCACATGGATAAATAAGAAGAGAAATATTTGCAAATTATATGTTTTGTAAAGGACTTATAGCCAGGCTACGTCAAGAATTCTTAAAATTAAAAATAAAACAAATATCAAGTTAAAAAACAATGATCAGAAGCTTGATCAAAGAAGATATACATGTAGCAAGTTAGCATATGAAAGATGTCCAAAATTATAAATCATTAGGAAAACACAATTTAATAGCATGGTGAGCTATCACTACATACTTATTAAAATGGCTAAAATGTTTAAAATAAGGAAAAAAGCCAATAATATTAAGTACTGGCAAGTATACAAAGTGAATGGAACTCTCACACATTGCTGGTCAGGATGCAAATTAGTACAGCTACTCTGGAACACAGTTTGGCAATTTCTAATAAAGTTCAATATACAGTTACCATATGACCCAGCAATTCCACTCCTAGATGTTTGCCTCAGTAAAATAAAAACTGATGCTCACACAAAAATATGTATGTAAACATTTATAGCAGTTTTATTCGTAATTAACAAAAACTGAAAAAAAACATATTTTCTTTCATTGGTGAATGGATAAACTGTGATACTGCCATACAATGGAATACTGCTCAGCAATAAAATGGGACAAACTACTGATACATGCAACAACATGGATGACTCTCAAATGTATTTTGTGGAGTGAAAGAAGCCACTCTATAAAGGGTACTATTTTATTGATTCGATTCCATTTGCATGACATTCTGGAAAAAGCACAACTGCAGAGGCAGAAAGATCTGTGGTTTCTATGGCTAGTGTGAGAGAAGGATTTGACAACAAAGGGGTATAGGTGAATTTGGGGTGGGGGATGATGGAATTCTTCTATCTACTGACTTGACTACAGCATACACCTGTCAAAACTCACAGAATTGTAACTCAAAAAGGGCAGATTTTTATCTATGTACATATATATCTAAATTTTGCCACTATCATCATCATCATCATCATCATCATCATCACCATAAAAGGGAACAACAACAACAAAAAAGTGGCTACCAGAGAATGCAATATTCATCACTGGACAAGTTACTGAAGTCACAGGCTGTGGCCAATGAGAGCAGGCCTCAAGCCCAGGCCAGGGATCATGTTTGTTTAAATACCAATGAATCGTGTAGTATCTAACATAGCAACATGAAGAGATAATTAAAAATTATTTCCATTAAAATTATATATACTAAAGCTGTAAGTATGAATTTCCTGTAATT
>NW_011888824.1:6184322-6195046 GCF_000151845.1 Pteropus vampyrus | reverse complement strand
TGTAACTCAAAAAGGGCAGATTTTTATCTATGTACATATATATCTAAATTTTGCCACTATCATCATCATCATCATCATCATCATCATCATCATCATAAAAGAGAACAACAACAAAAAAAAAGTGGCTACCAGAGAATGCAATATTCATCACTGGACAAGTTACTGAAGTCACAGGCTGTGGCCAATGAGAGCAGGCCTCACGCCCAGGGTAGGCCACCAAACCTAGGTTCACTGAGTGGTTGAGGCCAGTCAGAACATCTGCTCTCTGCAGGTAGACCCTAAAGAGAAGAGTGGGGCAGAAGATGAGATTCAGGTACCCTGGTCCTCTTCTCAACCTCCCATCTGGCAACTCACTCCACTTCCATTGTAAGGTTAGGGGGTGGGGAAATGGGCTGAATTGGTTTACAAAACATCTCCCCTTGTAGAAAACAGAAATAGGAAAGAAAACTCTTCTGCTCACATCTCCAATCGACTTTTCTTTTATAAAAAATGTAAACATATTGGAATCTAACAAAGCATAACTAGTAGGACTTTAAAAAATATATTTTTTTTATAGCAAGCGCCCAATCTTCATAATAGCACTGTCTCTGAAAGACTCTTTTTCTTGCAAGAAGTCACTAAATGAACATATCCCTTTGCTTATACATGGCCCAAGTAAATTATGTAGGTTCCATTGCACTATCAATTTGACTACATGTCATTTAAGTCTCAGTGATTTCTCAATGGTAAAAATTTTATAGCAGCCAGGGATCATGTTTGTTTAATTACCAATGAATCATGTAGTATCTAACATAGCAACATGAAGAGATAATTAAAAATTATTTCCATTAAAATTATATATACTAAAGCTGTAAGTATGAATTTCCTGTAATTTAGTTTTCTTCACTGATCACACTGATCTGCTTCCAGGAATTTGCAAAGATTTTTTACCAAGACTCTCATAATTTAAAAAAATATTTTGTTTTAAAAATAGTTATGGCCAACAACTTAGAAAAATTGACTGTAAACACTTAAAAAGCTGAGGCCTATTTAATTATTGTTATAGTAATCACCATACACTTATTCACTGAACATATGTTTTCTTTCGATGCACTATCTTTGAATTTTTGCCACCATTTTGATGATATATCAGGTTCTAAAATGAAATGGTAGGATGGGTCAGCTGCATAAATGAAATTCACTCTCAATTTTGTATACTAATAATTGGGCAAGCTACGGTAAGTTATTTGGGACTTCGAGCCCATATTTTTTCTTAAGAAAGTGAGCCCAGAGATGCTCAGAGGTGCTACCAATTTGGGATTGTAATGGAGCTCTTGATTCTATTACAAGCATCACAGACTTTCTAGTGTATACCCAGCTGAAAGCTCCTTCAAAATAAGCCTCAGGGACCATAGAGAGATTGATCATTTATCTGAAATAATGTTATTTTTGTGGTTTAGTCTGTTTGTGCAACCTCTGGAAAATATTTTCTATCTTGACATAATAAAAAAAGTATGGTTCACAATTGGGGGAATCTACTTCAGTGACCTATTTTGGGTATTTTCTCATTATGGGAATTAATCTATTATATTTTTTAATGTCTTATAATAATGCTGTGTGCTTTATTCATCTGTATGTGGAATAGATACATCTCTCTAGTATATAATCATATAAAAGCAGAAAGCAAAAGATAAACTTATGACTCAGAAATATATATTTATGTAGTTAAATATAACATGTTAATCTTTTATAAATCAATATGAAGGAACAGAAGTTGTCTGCAAAAATGCTTCAACAAAATGTAGGTTGTTTTGCAGACTGTTTTCTTTTCACTTGTTAAAGGATAACAAATGCTGAAACATTAAGTATTTTTTTTTAGCATAAACCCTAAAGAGTAAAGACTTCTTCTTGCTCAACTTTGATGAAGATGAAGAAGCCATTCTAATGAAAATATCCTCATTTTTCTGCTACTGCTGGGGAATTCAATAAGTGAATTTTCTAGATAACTGAACTGTAATTTCAATAATCTTCAATACTACTTATTTAACCTCTTTTCCTCTGTGAGCAATTTTATAATATTTATTAAATATTATAAGATCTTTGTAAGTAAAACCTTTGAATACAATTTAAACTTTTCTTAAAAATTTAGGGTCTCTATTAATATCACATTTTCTCCATTGTAAGACTTCTATTATGAAGTCCCATTGCTGCAAAAACAAGTCATCTAGGGGAAATAAAGTAAATATTAAATATATTCGTTGACAAGATGCATGTATGTCAACTTTAAAACATTAAAATCTGTGGGAGAAATTACACCTTTGATTGCAGAAACTGTATTAATTCTTAAAATATTTCCTAATATGCAGTAAAATACTCATATTTCTGGTCCTCTCTGCACTACTCACCAGATTCTCAGTTGTCATTTCTCACCTGTGTTCCCCCTGGTATAAAAATCTCATGTTCATTTCTTTCTATTTTGCTGCTGCCCTGAACTGTTGGCTGTGTATTAGGAAACCCGGACAGCAAACTAGTAAATAATTATGTGCTAAATTGTAGCAGTCAGTTCCTTTCCTGTGGACCTAAGGCCCTATTTTAGTGCTGACATTTTGTGACAGTTGCTTCTGTGCTCAGAGGTTTTGCATCATATCCAGTGGCAGGACTATGTTCCAATGAACTAGAATTGCCAGGAACTTGCACTTTAGAAGAATGGCATGTAAACTGAATTAGGAATTTTGCAATGCATTTATATAGACTGCTAAAGCCTGCACAATCCTGTGCTCTCATTTCTTAAAAGAAATATATGAAATGTTGACACTATATACCTTCGTTTCAGAACTGACTCTGTCAGGAGATACACGGGGATCTCAGGGACAGGACATGTGGGAAACGAGAACTTGGGAGCAGGTTCCTGTCATCCCTATGCCTTGTTCTAAGGACCAGTGGTTTTTAGCCCCCCATCCCTACTCCAGAGTGCCTCATACCTATGACAAGCATGATAGTATTTTCAGGGGATGGGAGAGAGTGAGTAATTAAGTCAGAGGGGAAACTCAAGTCTTGGATGATTCTCAAAGGCATGAAGCAAGCATCGGCATGGGTTTTTCATAACAGGACTTCAGTCAGTGGCTTTATAGGAAGTTTGAGAAAGGAAGGAAAAACTTTCGTTAGCTCAAGAGAAGTAAATAACAAAGATGGCTAAGGTCTTCAAGATTCAGAGAGGCATATTCTGTGAATAAGGAACTCTGCCAAGCTCTGAGGCTAAAAAAAGGAAAAATAATTACAGTGTCTTCTTGGACCATACAGTCTAGAGGAGAAACGTGCATGGAATCGGAATCACAATGAAAATACGTAGTTGTTACAATATTCAGTATATTTCAAGTACATCAGAAATCTGTAAAAAGAGCACTGGTCAAGGGCAGGGAATCAGCCAAGTGTTCACAGAAAAGGAAATTCCTAGCTGAAAACCAAACCAAACCAAACCAAACCAAACCAAACCAATAAACGAAAGTCCCCATCACCGCCATCACCAACACCAACAAATGAGTGGGAGTGCAGCAAGTGTCTTAGGTCATTCCTTGAAAGTAGAATCTGGGACAGGAATTTGATGTGTGGATTTACTGTGGGAGTACACTTCAAGAAAAACCTGTCACAAAGAACGTGAAGCAGGAGAGGGAAAGATAAAGAAATGAGCAAGGATATGGTCTCAGGTAAAATTCTAACCACTTAAGAGATGGTTATAGCTTCAAATTTCAGTAAATTTCCTAAGGTCATATAGTTAATAAAGAATAAAGATAAAGTTAGGTCTTGATCAATGAAAAATCCATATACTTTTCACTATATCAGCCTTCCTTGTATGGAAATTAGACCCAAAAGAGTCCAGACTATTCCTGCTTAACTTTGATGAGGGTGAAGAAGGCACTCTGATGAAAATATCCTTGACTAGAGAGTTTGGGCTAAATTCGGAGTCTGATAGAGGTTATATTCATTAGTTTTGAGGCCAAAACAAAACGAAAATAATTTTGGTATTGGTCAGTTTTCAGAATTTTAGATAGTTGTTTTTATATGATCATCTTCTAATATACATAATATTTTCTTCACTGGTATCTGTTACCTGAAAGAAAAAGTTTCAGCGAAGGTTTACATTAATATATGGATAGTGTCTGTGAAATGCAGGAATCGAGGAACCTCTTAACCCTGGAAATATACAAGTAATTATTTAAACCATAATAGAGTCATTTTGCATAATCTTTTGCATAATTATTTTGGTTCCTAACACTTAACTCTCAAAAGGGCATAAATTGACTATGAGGAGAGCTAAAGTTTACCTGAGCTATAAAGCTTTGGAAACCTCTCTTTGTAGAATTTTAAAGACATTTAATTCACCTTCTCTTTTCACCCAGAGTTAAGTTCCAGAGGCAAAGAAAATATTTATTCACCAGTACTTGGGTCCAAACTATACTAGCAAGATGCTTACCTCATGATGCAGTTCTCTTATCATGTGGTGTTAAAGTTTGCACCCAAAGTTGCCACTTTGTAGCTGCGTAATTTTAGGCATGTTCCTTTGCTTTAGTTTTCTTACTTGTAAAATGAAAACAAAATATTTCATGTAAGGTGCTTGGACAAGTGCTGAGCAAGTAGTTATAACTACAAATTACTAAATAACAATTAAACTTTAGGCTAGCTATTCCTCCAACAGAGTCTAACTGAATAAAGATCTCTACTTTCCTATATTCTATGAGCAAACCATCATATTCTTCCCTCTGCTAACATCCTCCCCACATCTTATTCCCTGTGCTTTCTGGACCTTCACTTCCATTGTAAATAAGCTCTTCTAAATCTTGGTCTCTTCCCAGAACAATTCTACTTCAGCATCTTAATTATAATTTAGCTTTACTCTAATGCCAATGTTTTCTATTCAGCCATCCAAAGGAGAAGATAATGAGCTGTTTTTGGTGCCTCACCTATCAATAGACCAAAAGGATGAAGAAAGATTAAAGGATTTCTAGCATTCTTCTTATTCTTCATGATCTGCTTTCATTCTCTTGCCTAAAAGCTTTGTTTTCCCCAAGACTTATGTCATCTGGCTGCACTACTCTGCATATATCCTAATTGTCAACTTTTACTGATCATCTCCCCAGTCTTACTAATTTGTCTGAGATGCAGAAAGGAGGGTGTGGCAGTGGAAGTAGGAGGCAGAAGCTCCCTTTACATCACCTAACAAAGGGCTGAAGTTCATAGTGTACTGACCTCTAGGGAAGCAGAGAGAGAAGTATTTCCTTTCAAAGTGAGAAAATTGCCAGAATACTAAGAAGAGATAAGTTCATGAAGAGTTTTCTGAGCTGAGGAATTTGAATTTTATTTTAAAAGCTATTCAAGAATTTTTAACATTATGGTGAATAATCAAATTGGAATTTTAGATTACTGTGACTACATTGTGAAAGTTGTTCTAGAAGCTATTGCTATGCGCGACTTAAGGCTGTACCCAATTATACTGGAGATAATGAGAGAATTTGAGAGATATTATGGAAGTACATCAACTAGGATTTGGGGAATTTTTAGGGTGGGAGGGGATCCTGAGGTGAAATCCAGGCTTCTGTTTTGAGTAAGTAGGTAAATACTGATACTATTATGTTTTGTCACAAGTAGAGTTTATAATGAACAGGGTTATTGTAAGGATTAAATTAGTTAGGATATTTAAAGTTCCTTACACCATCCTGGCATGAAATCATTTATTGCAAAGATACTGACTATACAGAGGAAATTAAGGTCCAAGTGAGAGAGGAGAGATGAACACACATGATAAGCTAAGTTTTGGACTTGTTGAGTTAGAAATGGGTCCCTATTGGACATTTGGCCAGATATACAGAACTCAACACTCAACTAAACACATTTAAGGTCATGAATTTTAATCATTAAATCTATTCGATGATTTATTTAGTAAATAGACTAAATAGAGTGAAATAATGATTGAACCAAGAACAAAGCCCTGAGCAAATCAACATTTAGGGAGAAGGCAGAGAGAGGAGCCTAAGAAAGATAAAACATGACAGACAGAAATTCAAACGCTAACCACAGACATTTAAGAGAAAAGATTGGAAAAAAAGAAAGAATGTCAGCAAATGTTGCAGGAAGTTCAGTTAGAATAAGGTTAGAATAAGAACTGAAGCATTAGTAATGGATTAGGTCTAAAAGAGGATGTCGATCAATGTGCCTAGGAATAGAGTAATAAGATTTACTACCCAATTTAGGCATGTTGAGGTCTGCAAAAGGAAATAAGAGAAAGAAACTCCTTTTTCCAAATTTTGGTTGAGAGAGAAATGAGAAGAGAGATGTGTATGGCAAGAGGGAAATATGAGATTTTGTTTGTTTGTTTGTTTGTTTGTTTGTTTTAACCAAGAGAGATTATTTGTAGAGGAGCAAGAGAGAGGTGAGTGGGGAAGACTGGGGATAGAAGGGAGGACAGAGACTAAGAGAAAAGGATGGATACCTTAAACGGAAAGAAGACTGCCTGCTCCCCAATCATAGAAGGGAAGGTAAAAAGATAAGGACAGACGATGATATTAACATTGTTGTTAAGGGAGAAAATTAAGATGCTTTTCTCCTGATGCATTCCGTGAAGTGAAAGAGTCCTCTACTGAGAGATGAAAAGTAGTTGTGTTGGAAATTTGAAGACAAACCTAAAAGTGCAAAATAAAAGCAGAATAAGAGAAGAACTATCTAGTTTATGTAAGATGATTTTGGGGCCTCCCTAAAGATCCAACCGAAATTAGAAATCATTAATTCGTGGTTGCTTCTTTCCACAAGGTTGGTTGTTATTCTGCATGAATCTTTCTTCTTGCTGCTGAAGCCCCATGATTATCACTCAGACTCCTTGCCTAGGTTCTCATCTTCATGCTTCTCCACTTTACCTGGACTGTCCAATTTTGACCCCAGTCTTAAGAGTCTTAACTCTTCTTCAACACTACTGCTTCAAATTGGGACTCCAGACGCCTTACCTGGCCCTGTCCAGAGACTTTGTTTGTTTCTTCCTGGTTATGATAACATTATAGGACCTGACTTCTGACCCACCTGATGTTCTGACAACTGCAAGAAAATTCTTGCTTGGTAGCCAGGCCCCCAGCCTAGCCCCACTTGAGGATCTGAAAGAACAACCAAATTCTTTCAACAAGTGATCAACACTGGTTTGGTGAAACCCCAGGTATCTCTAAATATCTCAGAGAACTTCTTGATATTATTTTTTCCCAATATAATGTTAAACTCACTTTAACATATACACTTTGGGAAAAGAGAAGGGAAAGTAAAAACAAAGTTAAACCCTAATATGGAATTCAAATTCCTATAAAATATAGCCTCTTTTTAGCAATGAGATGTTATATGCTACTTATTGACACCTAGATAAGATAATAAGTAGTACAGAGATTACAGCAAGACTTTGAGAATGACGATGTTTTTGAGTTCTCTGGGGCCAATTTCATATAAAGCCTATTTCTCAATGTATAGTTGCCAGGCTTCCCAACAACTAGAAAGACCAAACTAATTTGGCAGCCTGATGACACAGATTGCAAAGAGGGATGCGAGGGGTTAAAAAGATGAAAGAAGAGGGAGAGGAGTGGGAAAAGTTCTCCATTCAGGAGAATTAAATATACATGAAAATTGGCTATTCTCTCTTATGACCTTCCAGAGGCTAATTGTTCTCCTTGGAGAAAGAAAAAAAGTGAATGGGACCCCCTTCAGAATTAAGCATGTTTAGTGTCTACAGAAGGGAAAGATGAATGCCTTAGTCTTCCAGCTGATCCTCTGCCTTAATGACTTGCCCAGGTACTGAGGAGGAACATTGGAAAGGTAGGGAGAGGGCAACAAACATGACGCCCTAGAGTTTCTTGTACCCAAAGTATATGTGAGGAAAATATTGCTATGTTTGCCCAAAATTGACTCCTACAGTGTGGATGAGATTAGGAGTTGCAGACTGGCAGGGTGGGGAGAAAGGCTTACACATCAGGGGAATGCCATGTGATACCGCCAGGTGGCAGTCAACTGCAAGCTGTGGCAAGGATCAGAAGAGACAGCCTATGCTTAAAACTGAGTCCTCCCAACAGCAGTGCATGCCGAGGTCTTGACCCACCCACAGCAAGTCCATATACAATCAATGAGATCAGTAGAACAGACCAACCAAGGGCACCGTAACTTTTCTATAGTCAATTATGTAAAGAGTGGGTATTTCTTCTTTCTTCTTCCCATTTGTATTAGTCAGGGTTCTCTACAGACACAGAACCAATAGAATGTGAGCATATAAAGAGATTTATTATAAGGAATGAGCTCACATAAACATGGAGACTGAGAAGTTCAGATCCAGGAGAACCACCAATGGTATGGTTTCAATCTGAGTCCAAAGGCCTGAAAATCAGGAGAAACAATGGTGTAAATTCCAGACCAAGTCTGAGATTCATGTTCTAGCTTAAAGACAGTCAGGTATAGAGAACAAATTCTCCTTTACTCAGCCTTTTTGTTCTATTTAGGCCTTTACCAGATTAGATGAGGCCCAGTCACATTGGAGAGGACAATCTGATTTACTCACTGTGCTGATTCAGATGCTACTCTCACCCAGAAACACTCTCACAGAGACACCCAGAAATAATATTTAACCAAATATATGGGCACCCTGAGGCCCAGTCAAAATGACACATAGAATTAACCATCACACTTTCCTAGTACCATAAGTTTAAAAATGAACAGAATTTTTCTTCACATTAGATTAAGACTCTTTTAATAGCTGGTAATGACTAAAAATCTATTTAATCAGACCAAGATATTAAGGGAACTATGCAATATTTGGGGCATACAACACTAAAATACTATTTATTATCTAAAAATCAAATTTGCATAGGCATTCTCTGTTTTATCTGGCAACCCTATTACCATTTTCTATACCTAAATGAGTAATAGTCTGAGTTAGGAAATTAGACAGACACACTCATTTTACTCATTTGACACCATATATACAAAACATAAATTGTACTTGTTTCATTTGTTGCAGTGGAAATGCATTGGGAATAGCAGCAATAATGCATGTTGTTGATGAGTTAACATGAAAGGGAAATTATAAGATTATTTCATTTTTCACCTCAGAGCCACTCCCAGAATTTTAAAGGACTTTTTTTACTGAAACTTCAGTTAAGAGTGAAATAACAGAAATTCTGGCTATCGTTAACCCTGAAAAAATGGGTTGAGCTCATAAAAGTGTAGCATTTTAGAGCTATAAGGGATATTAGGGATCACCATTTGATTAAAACTACTCTTGTGCTTTTAAATGAAAAATTTCTGGTTTTAAAGAAGAGAAGTTATTCGGATGATCTTTCAGCTCAGCTGCCTGACATTCAATAAAGCAGAATTTCTAAGTCTTACTATCAAACAGCTATAACCATGCTGTCAAGTACGACTTTTTAAACCTGTCAAACAGTCATTAGTTCTCCCTTCTTAAAACATATAATTTTGAAGCTGTCTAACCTTTTCTGAGAAAATTCAAAGCATAAGATCATTTAATGAAAAATTGCCTAGATAGACTGACTTCTTCCTTAAAAAGTACTTCTGAGAAACTACAGTTGAAATCACTTTAATTATTACATTTCCAGGAAAAACTAGTTGTGGAGCTTGCTGGTTAGAATGCCTCTATGTTTGTTAGTTATACCTCCCTAAATAATTGAATGTTAAAAATTATAATCAACTTTCTTTTTCATAAGGAATCAAGAACATAAAACTTCTTTGGCTTTATTATGATTCATAAAAGTGTCAGCTCTACCTTACTTCATGAATTAATAATTGCCCAAACTACCAGTAGGCTTAAAACTTGTGAAACAAATGGGATTTGTTGGCATCTTTTCTCTGCATAGTTAATATTCCATTATCGGGATATATGGTTGTTGGTGCAGAGGAAAAGGGAGTAATGGCAGAACCGAGGGATTTGTCATAAAGTTTCTGCTTAGATGTGGCGTATGATACTTCCACTCACAGCTCATTGCCCAAAGAAATGGGTACAGCCAAGCCTGACAGCAATATGGTTAGAAGCATACTGCTTCTGCGGGGAGGAGCACCAAGGATGGCCCTGTAAGGATGAGCCAAATGGAAAAGTGCAGTGAATATTTTATTACACACACACACACACACACACACACACGCACACAATTTTAACACAAGATGCTAAAGCCTAAAGCAGTTAAGAGACTAACCCACGTGACCATGTTCACAGATTGGTTCTTAACAAAACATGATGGGCACATGGCCTCCTAATGAGCTGTTCATAGATTTTATGGTTATTTGTATATGAACTCTTCCTATGGATATATGCATATATGTTCTTAAATATAATAGCTTCTTAAATTCCTTTCTTAGAGATTTTATCCCCCTCTATGTTCAGAAAAAAGTGAATTGAATATTTCTAGAATCACTTTGAGGGGACTGATTCATATTCAAATTCAAATTCATAAGCCAGTAAAGGAAATAAGTTTCACAAATACATTTTCTCTCTTACAACCTAATATCCCACTGTAGTTCTTTCAAGAACCTAAAATGTCATCAGAGGGAGTACAAATAGCTTTTTGGTGACCATTGGTGATCTCTTCTTGGAAAACCTAATTATTACTTCCTATCTTTCCTCTTATCAAACTTCTATAGTTTTAGAAGTTTCATCTTACATTTTTATCTTAATACAGATAATATTGAAAAATAACAAGGAAAAAAGATGATGAAGAGTA
>NW_011888824.1:6146373-6182987 GCF_000151845.1 Pteropus vampyrus | reverse complement strand
AGTTTCATCTTACATTTTTATCTTAATACAGATAATATTGAAAAATAACAAGGAAAAAAGATGATGAAGAGTAAGAAAAATCAAGGGCAAATCAGATAAAGTAATTTGACATATGAAAGATAATAACTGATTTTTGAAACGTGGAGATTCTTTATAAAAAAATTATCTGTTTATAGCTTGAAGTTAGTGTATATTTTAGCAAAACATTTCTAATTAGAGCAAGACATTATAGTTCCATCTAGTCTTTTCTCTTTGCCTTACTATGAAACTCCACAGAAATTGCCTGCTGAAAAAGAGCATGTTACTGTAGCTCAAAATCGTCTGAAATGACTTTCAATCTATGTATGAAGGCAGAGATACAGCCATGAACTTTTACCCTGAGTACCCTACAAAACTTAGTATCTCTTAAGATGGTGGATACTTCTTGACTGAAGGCTAGAAATAAGAAATGACAGAGTAGTTGAAATGTCATTTTACAAAAGGTGACCTTTGCTCTTCTTTGAATATCACTGAATGACTAAGAAATGGTCCAGAATGTGTCAAGTAGCTTTCTTTTGCAGCCAAAAGGGATCCTAGCTGTGAATAGCAGAGCGCATCTACCTCTCCTCTTCTTTCAGCTCTGCATGACCAAGGATGATGACAAGTGACATCCTTGGGATGGTAAAATAAAACACAAGTCCCTGGAATATATGAGGCATATTCGGTTTGTGTCAGAGGCTCTGTCGAAATCAAAAGTAGTACAGAACAATAAAATCCCCTGTTAAAGGGTCTGGCAGCATGGCTTCTCAAGTCGAATCTAGTTAAGGTTTCTAGGGCTCTCAAATAGATTTCATTATCATGAGGAATACATGTGAAAGGAGAAAGATTGGGCCACTGTTTGAGTGAGAACTGTGTTACCTTGAGTAAAAGAGAGTGTTAATATTCACTTCAGTCCACCCAGCAGCTGTGATGTGACTGCACACCATCATGTTGTTACGGGTGTTGTTTGTAGGGGAATGTAATAAGTGACTGCTTATGGACATCCACAGATAAATTGAACATTTAGAGGTTAGCATCCGGCTAAGTTCTAACTGCCATCCACATGTGTGGCTTTCTCAAGTGGAAACAACTATTTTTCACGGCAACCCATAAAAGCATCTAAAACCAAAGGCATATTTATGTGCTCTTATAAAATCAGTCAACTTGATGGAAAATAAATTTTATTTTTACAAAGGAAATTTATTTTTGAATCATGATTTATGTCATTTTAAATATTTTATGTGACAATGAGCTGCCCTAGAACCTACTAAAAATATTTATTTTCAGGAATCTATGTTTATAATTTATTTTTTGCATTTTCATATTTATGTTTAGTCCTTTAAAAAAAAGATCATTTACTTTGAAATTATTGTAGTATTCGAGGAATCCATAGGTAGTAGCAAATAGAATCCAAAGAGTTCAGTTTATCTAGTATATATTTGATATTTGACTTTTTTACAATTGAGAATATTTTGATTAACCCTCTTTATTTTACTTTGTCAAAGAAAAAAGTTTATGCAAGCCTTCTGTACATAATAATTCAGTTACGCTTTTTAGAAAATGAGTATTTTCATGGGTAGAAGAGTAGAAGGTATTCTCTCAATTTTGACCAGAAATATTTTTTTTCCAGTACATAATAGTACCCCACAATTAATAGGACTTTTCTATATTTTTCTTATATTAATTGATGAAGGAGAACCATCAGACACAATGAGGACCTAAATAAAATCTCCCAAATGGCATTAATACTGGTGTATGACTCATACACTGAAAGTGTTGACCTCCTGCTATCACTTTGAAAGTCCAAATCCTTATCATATAGGTAGGAAGATAATATGGTACTCAGTTTACACAAGAGGAAAGAGGAGAAATTTAACTCACTCTGATCAATTCAAGCTCTATGCATAATGCTCTGTCAATAGACACACCATGAGGCAGCTCCAGTTGAATGCTAATCCTTCCATTTTAAAAAGGTTACAGGGCATGTTAGCTTTATGACTTCCATTAAAGCCAATGGGAGTTATACCGTCACCATGCTTTGGAAAGAATGCCCTCTAATGCTATTGATTTTGATCTTTTGAACTCAAGCTCTGATGCCTGTGTCCACTGACAACTACCCTGCATAGTTCTTACAGAACTATGTGTTATTGAAGTGCTGGATTAGCAAGTAAGCTTCTTTCTCAAATTAATCAGCTTGTCTATCTGAGACAAATGTTTTTATCTTAATACTCAAAAATGCCACATATCAAGCTTATTTCCCATAGCTAGAGTTGCAGAAGTGCCAACCATCAAACAGAAGGCCCAGCTCAGGAAGACAAGAGTCCTTGTAGCATGGTCAGAATTTTATTGTAGGAAGTGCAGTGTGTCTTATGAGTAGCTATTTGATTAGGAAATGTGGGTGACAGGGCAAGACAGAAAGCAGAGGTACCAGTTAGAAGGCTGCTGAAGATATCCAGCCTGCAGATAATGACAGTTTGGACTCGGATATGGGCAATGGAGGCATAGGAGAAATGAAGGAATACCAGTGATAATTAGGTTTTAGAATTGACGTGGGCCAAGCTTGCAAAAGAAGAGTGAAGAGTATCATTAGCAGTTAGATATATGCATTTTATCCATAAATTTGGGCTATATAGTAACCTGAAGACCCCACCCAATGGAGACAGCAGCAACTCAGATCCATCCATTTGTTCTCAAGCAAGAGTTTAGAACTGGTGCTGTCAATCCTCCCAATTTAAAAAAAAAAAAAAGTGTACGTTTAGATATTGATGTGACTCTTCCAATTCTTAGGTATTAGGACCATCGTGTAGCCATCGTAGAACATGTCTGGAGGCTACATATACCCATGGGCTGCCATTCGGGGTCCTCTAACTTTGTCTCTAGCACAAAGGTAGTGGAGTCATGATTGAGACTCAATAAATCTGGATTTTCATTGGAGAAATGAGTGAATAAATAAATGGAGTAGAGTAGCTCTAAGGTTTTATGTGGTCTCAGGTGTTTATAATTTTAAAACAGCTTATATCAATACATGTTTCATACTAACTGCATTAGAGAAAGAAATCCTATTTGGTAATGTGCAAGTGAAATAGTCTTAAAGCTTTCTTTGCATAAAAATTATATTTATATTTTATATTTAACATATGTTTATTCCAGTTCATTAATGCAGTTTTCTATTTGTAACAGGTATAAATGCTAATGACTTAACAGCTAATACCAGAGTTCTCTTAGCAATACCTTTTTTTGATAATTTTAGATAAATTTTGAGGATTAAAATAAAGGCATAGAGTGCTCTGCATAAGCAAAAGAGAAAGGAAGATGGAATCTGAGAAGGAAAAAGAAACAAAAAGCCAAGGAAAAGGCCAGAAACTATGATGGTGAAGGATTTTTGTTGTTGGTGTTGCTTTTATTTTCTTCAGAATTACATTTTTGTTCTTTATTCTACTTTTAACTTCCTACTTTGGAATTCAGGCATTGTTGATCCACATTTCTTTCCCTAATATATGTATTTGAGGATAAAAATTTTCTCTGTACTTTGCCTGCATCACCCACATTCTAGTATATAGAACTTTTATTGTTCATAAGCTCCATGAGACAAATCTCTTGTATCTCCTGTATGTCCACAGTGTCATTATATAATAATTGTTTGCTGAAATTATATTTTATCTAAAATCAGGACACCTAAAAAGAAACTTTAACTATTGTCATACTTCACTAAAGGGTCTAGTGACAAAAACAATGAACAATGGGTATAATAGTGACAAAATAGTGACAAAAACAATGAACAATGGGTATAATAGAGCATAAAGTTGAGGCAGAGTCATACATTGTAACCAGAATTATAGATCATTTATAATATATGCTACTTTATTTCACCTTTATAATTTAATCTTCACAACCCTGTCAGGAGATGTGATCCCATTACAGAAGAAGAGAAGGATAGTCACAAAGATTAAATGAACCCAAACTAACAAAAGCCACATACATTTATTCTACGAGATCTAATAATTCCATGTATTCTGATATTTTCCTTCTTCTCTGCTACTGAAAATGATTCTGCATGTTAATGTGTCACATCTGCCTTCACAGCAAAATGGTGCTCTTTCATACTTTTTTTGGTTAACAATGTTTAATTCTCTTAAGAATTGTTTCAACTGCCTCATGTATATAAAACTAAATTATTTCATTAATTTAACTCATTTTGTGTCTGTATGTCAGATCAAAATTATTAGTTATAAAATGATAGGATATTTGATTAAGCTGCATCAAAATTTAGTAGTCCTCACTGAGTCGTTCTGTAATTTAGGGTTTTCATAGTTTCAGTTACCTATTCCTTTCTATTATAGATACATAAGGTGAGCATATAATTTATTGCCCTAATTGGTGAACTATGAGAGTGATAGAAGTAAGAAAATTAGACAACAGTGCTAAACAGATTGTCCTAGGAAAACCGAGATGTGTGGTCACCCTAAAGTAAAGTCACATTAGATCAAATGAATATGATCATTTCTCCATACCCAAATTCAAAAGGATCAGTCCAAGGTCTCTATGATGTTGGTCTCAGGAGATGAAGTGTCACAAAACTGTACGTTCGTGGAAGTTCAGTCACCTTCTCAAGACAGTCTCAGCTATTTGGGTTTTGCCGTCATTGTGGAGGATGGCAATTGTAGTTCTGAGATATAAAGCGTGTAAAGGACACAGTTTTCTTTTAGTGTCAAGATGATAGCTTTCACCTGCGGTAGTTCCTTACTTCTCATAGCTGAGGACCACTGGATGTTTTTGAGACCCCAGACCCACTAAATTAGAAATGCCAGAACAAGGCTTAAGAACATGAAATTTTAACCAAATCTGTAAATTATTCATATTTGTAGTACATTTTGAGAACCACTGATTTAAATTAAATACAAACACTAGAACAAGGTGATGTAATCCCAAACTGCTACCTTCTTAGCCTTTTCCTTGGCTTATTTGCTATCTTAACAAGTGTCAGAACCTTTCACCAATTTGCATTTTATCCATAAATTTGGGTTGAATTAAAGCATTTTCAGGCTTCCTAAAATTCTTTCCCGGTGTCTCTGTATCTCCTTTCTCCCTTCTTTTCTGTTCTTTTCTATTTCTGTCTTCTTCCTCTTCTCATGAGAAATAGATCATCACTATATCTTTTTCTTCATGCCTGATAATTTTTTCTCAATATAGCACTGAAAAATTATAAAATGTGTTTTAATAAATGTTAATAGTTAATAATTTTAATAAATATATAAAATGGAAAATTGATAATGTATACTCCTTTCCCAAATAAAAGATACTCCTTGAGCATTTTATCTGAGTTGAAAAATGAAATCTGCTGTCCCAGTTACCTTATTCATTTGCATGTAATGCTGTAGGGAATCTGTCCATTACAGATTTCAGGGCTCTAGGCTCAGTGGCCTTACCACCTGGCTTTGACAGTATTCTTTGCAACAAAGCATCATAAGACTTGAGGGCAAGATCTCTGCTGATTCATTGTTGTATCCAGAACAGCTCCTAGCAGAATGTCTTGTACAGGAAAGATACCCATTAATATTTGTCAAATGAATGAACAAAGGAAAAAGAAAATCCTGGCCTCCTCTTAACTTGTCACACTGGGCTCATGAGTGAATCAAACACATAAAGAGACTCTTTCATGAGAATAATAACCCTTGCTCTGCGTGACTTTGTAACAATATTTTAACAACTAAGTTCAATCTTTGAAGGTGTTATGACTTTGAAAATAAAAGGGAACATTTTGTAGGAACAAATAATTTGAAACATGGCCAGGAAACTTATAGACTGGTTGTTACTTTACTCTCTGAGTCTGTGAGAACATTGGTGGTATAGTTAGGGAGCTTTGAGAGGCATGATTAACAAGCATTTATTGACCCCTACTGTTTGCATGGTACTATTTAAAAATGGTATAGCTGATTTAAAAGAGATAAATTACATGACATGTTTACTTCTTCTGTAGCATGCATCCTTGATGGAAGGCAAGATTCAAAGCACAATTAAAGAACAATATTAGACTGTGAACAACAAAGTTCTGAATTGAATATAATTAAGCACATTTTCCATGAATAATTCCAAACTACAAGAAATCATAGGGGAAAGACTGATGTTGACTGCCAGTATAATGAAGCATGCCAAAATTAATTGAAGATGGAATATACAGGGTTTCAAATTCTATTATGTGGAATATCATGGGGGTATTTCCCCAACTGACTTTGTAGCTCAAATTTTTTTATATATAAAATGATGAGAGAATCTGGTTTTATGAGACTTTTTCTTCATAAATTATTTCGAAGAACTCTCAATTTCATGACTTTAGTACAGGCTACCATAACTATCTAAAAGAAAAAAAAAACTTGGTATTTTATAATGTAATTTTCTTTAAAAATATTTGTTCTCTCACAGTGTTTGTACTGAATCCCTTTAATTGGCAGATATTACAGAACAGGGGGCAGTCTTAGTAGAGCTGCTGTAGCTGGAAATGCAAGGTGACTTGTGTCTCCAACGGCTTTGTTTCAGTGCAGTGTTTCTAATGTGCACATCTTTTCCTGAGATTCTTTGGGATACAAAAGCTTTGAAAGATAAGATTTTGAGATCTTGGAAATAATTTTTTTAAAGTAAAGATCTCAAGTTAGTTTGGTGCTATTTTTCATCACTTAAATTTCATACAGATTTAAATTTTCCATTTGGCCTGTATTTTAAATCCTCCCAAAGTGGTAGTACTGCTCTTTGCCTCCCACACTCTGTATTCATAAATATTCTATTTCTTGGAAATACCTTGATTTCAAAGCAGATAGCATCCCAGGACTGACTTTTCCCAGAAGACTTATGCTTTTTAATTTTTTTCTTCATGCCATTCACATTTTCTGTACAAAGTAGTTATTTTTTAGAGAGGGAAAGAACAGTAGCAAAAGGTTGAATAAGTTCAAAATCACACCTCTACTTGCTCTTTCCATTTAATTAGTAATATCTCAGTGCTATAGTCTTCACACCGTAGATTTTTAAAAATTTAATTTTATTATTAGTTTCAAGTTTACAGTACACTGGCTAGACATGTATATAGTTTATAAAATGACCCCCCTAATTGCTCTCTCTCTCCTCTGGCTTTCCACCCAGCCATTACATTAATGCTAACTGCATTCCCTATACCGTGCTCCCCATCCCCATGACCATCTATCAACTAATAATTTGTACTTCTTTAACCCTTCACCCCATTCTCCCAGCCCCCCAACCCCTCTCCCCTCTGGCTATCGCCAGACTGTCTTTTATATTTGTGAGTCTGTTTTTGATTAGTTCATTCTTTTTGTTCCTTAGATTCTACATATAAGTGAAATCATGTGGTATATATTTTTCTCTGTCTGACTTATTTCATTCAGCATAATAACCTCTAGGTACATCCATGTCATTGCAAATGGTAGGATTTCATTTTTTTTTTAATGGCTGAGTAATATTCCTTTATATATATGAACCATAACTTCCTATCCAATCGTCTGTTGATGGGCATTTAGGTTGCTTCCATATCTTGGCTATTGTAAATTGTGCTGCCATAAACATAGAGGTGCATAAATCTTTATGAATTATTTTTTTGGTTTTCTTTGGGTAGATACCCAGAAGTATGATTGGTGGGTCAAAAGGGGTAACCACTTTTAATTTTTTGAGAAACCTCCAGACTGTTTTCCAGGCTGTACCAATTTGCAATCCCACCAATAGTGTATGAGGGTTCCCCTTTCTCCACATCCTCGCCAACACTTGTTGTTCTTTGATCTATTGACGATAGCCATTCTGACAGGTGTGAGATGATATCTCATCGTGGTTTTAATCTGAATTTCTCTGATGATTAGTGACCTTGAACATCTTTTCATATATCCATTGGCCATCTGTATTTCCTCTTTGGAGAAATATCTGTTCAGATCATCTGCTCATTTTTTAATTGGATTGTTTGTTTTTTCTTGTTGTTGAGTTGTATGAATTCATTATATATATTGGATATTGACCTCTTATCAGATGTATCATAAGCGAATATCTTCTCCCATTCGGTCAATTGTCTTTTTGTTTTGTTGATGGTTTCCTTTGTTGTACAAAAACTTTTTAGTTTGATGTAGTCCCATTTGTTTATTTTTTTCTTTTGTTTCCCTTGCCTGAGGAGATATATTTGAAAAGAAATTACTATTAGCAATATCAGAGAGTTTACTGCCTATGTTCTAGAAGTGTTATGGTTTTGGGTCTTACATTTAAGTCTTTAATCCATTTTGAGTCTTGTGTATGATGTAAGAAGATGGTCCAGCTTCTTTTTTTTTTTTTTGCATGTATCTGTTCAATTTTTCCAGCATCATTTATTGAAGAGACTGCCTTTACCTCACTGTATATTCTTGCCTCCTTTTTCATATATTAAGTGAGCAGATAGGCATGGATTTATTTCTGGGTTCTCTATTCTGTTCTATTGATAAATGTATCTATTTATATGCCAGTACCATGTTGTTTTGATTACAATAACTTTGTAGTATAGTTTGATATCAGGTAGTGTGATACCTCTAACTATGTTTTTCTTTCTCAAGATTGCTGTGGCTATTTGAGGTCTTTTATTGTTCCATTTAAGTTTTAGGATTATTTGTTCCAGCTCTCTGAAAAATGCCTTTGGTATTTCAATAAAGATTGCATTGACTCTATAGATTGCTTTGAATAGTATGGCTATTTAAATGATATTGATTCTTCCTATCCATGAGCATGATGTATGCTTCCATTTATTTGTATCTTCTTTAATTTTTTTATCGATGACATAATTTTATAAGAACAGGTCTTTTTGTAGATTTTTAAAAATACAACTATTAAGAGAGTTTTATATTGAAATATTGAACAGCTTTATAAAATTTATCGACAACCTCTTTAATTGTACACCTATTAGCAATATATAAATGGAAGAGAACTTATCATTGAGGAAGAAAATTTAAATTTCACAATGTCTGCATTTAAGTGATATGTGCATAATAATAGAAATAATATATCCTCAACAAACACTATAGTCATAAGATGGAATGAGGAGAAATGTAGAAGTAATAGGAAAGAGAACTTATGACAGTTTTATCCCTCATGAAATAAGTGAGGAATAGTAATAGTAAATCAGTTATAGTAATAGTAAATAGCAATAGTAATGGTAAATCAGTGACTATTGTCATCTGTGTCATTCTGTATTCATCACCAGCCCCATTCTTGCTCCTTCCAAAGAAGGGGCTTAGAATCTATACTTATAATTTCAAGCTGCATTTCAAGAAAGTATGCTTATTAAATTTGTTAACAAATAGGGCACCAGTTGGTTCACATAAATGGGGAGCTAACAGTCATTTCTATGCGACTAAGCAGATGACATTGTCAGATCATTCATCCATTGCTGAGAGTAGGATGAACTGTCAGCAACAGAGGAAAGTGAAATCATGGAGGGAAAATTGGGAGTTCGTTGGACTTAGAGTTGTTTCCGGAAAACACAGATGAAAAGGAATAGAGAGAAATGAACTTGGAATGCTATAAAGACCTATTGTAACTTAAATTTTATATTATTTTTAGAATAACTTATTAGTATCTATAAAGATATTAGACTTGAATGCTCATTTTAATGTTGATAAAGTATAATTTTACTATTTATCTGCAATCTTCAACTTCGTACTGCTCCACTGTACTATAAAACTAAATTTTGTTATACACACATATATATATATACACATATGAGTTTGTATATATATATATATATATATATACACAAATTATCCATTTATCTGTATCCATATCTATACATCTATTGATTGATCAATCAATAGACGTATAGATGCAAATGTCTTTCTCACACACATAAACTAAAAAGGGAAGTGCTTATGATAAAATTTATGTTTTCATTACAAAATGAATCAAACTTTTTGGCTTTACCATGATCTCTTTTCAGTGTTGTTTTTCTTCTGCCATTAGTCTATAGCTCTTAAATGTAAGAGTACAGTTTACTTGTGTAGTTCCATCCCCCACCACTACCAGCACAGGCACAAACCAGGGACTCAGTAAGTATTCCATAAATGGCACTGAATCATCTTCTTGTCTTTCTCTTCTACAAGATAGTGGTAATACTTGGAGGGGAGGGAGGTATTACCATCTGAAATAGCAGGAGCAACAGAGGACAATAATTCAAATTTCTGCTAGAGCCAGGCAGGCAGCCTGGTCATGAAAGGGGCGGAGGGTGGGGTGGGTGAGAGCAGTGAGTGTGCCCTCCTGGTTTCAAGTGATTTCCTACTGAACACCTTGTTGCCAAACCCTCCAGTTTTCCAAAGAAGCTTGACATTTCAATAGTTATATAGAAACCTCTGGTTTTTAAATGTTGGCAATTTGAAATACTTTTGAAAATACTGCCCCTGACAAACAAAATGTTTCTGTGGCTCACATTCAGTCTGGGGCTGACAGTTTTCACCTCACTCAGGGCAATGGAAAGCTGACCAAGAGGGTCAGGTGTTGATTAGGCATGCTACTGGCCACAGACAGGTGCCTGTAGACTGCAGTTCTTCACCTCACTGTCACCTGTCTACAGGGTGGTAGTGTTAACAACATCTGAGTGAGGAAATACATGTGTCCATGAGCATTTGTCAATTGCTGGTACGTTCTCATAATAGCTGAAAATCAGCTGTCTTATTTGTTGTGGCTTGTCTGACGAGACTCGGTTTGGGAGTGTTGATGGTTTAAGAACTTGGGAACCTCAATGTAAGTGAACATAGGAATGTGCAGGGAGGAGATATATGGGTGAGTCTGAAACCAGAATACTAAATTTAATTTCAGTTGTTGTCTGGTGAATGCAAAAATGCTTCTAGTTACCTGACCAATATTTCCCCTCAATTTAAATGATTCGAAGAAGAAGAATAAATACTGTTTCTCATAGCTCCAAGAGAAGGTAAAAATCCTGTCATGGCCATATTTGGAAAGTAATTTAAAAAAGAAAAAGAAAAGAAAAAAAAGACAGCCAAAATAATTATTACAAAGCTTGAGGCTAAAGTCAATTCTACTTTATTCTTTCATCATTCACCCTAGAATGGTTTTATAGGATGTTTTGAAAGATTCTAAGATGAAGAGAAATCTTAGAATCTCCAAATGTTAGAAATTGTTTAATAGAATATTTCTAAAACGAATTCAATTGTTGCCTCCCTAGAAGTCGTGACATGTGGGAACTTTAAAAAGACATCTGGAACATTTGGCATGGGGGGATCAGAGGATGACAAGATGATGACCTGAGTCTTCAGTTCTGTCTCCTGCGGGCCTCCTGCCTCTCTCACAAATGTGCATGCAGCCTCCAGCAGCCCCACGTTTCTCACTTTTTAACTCACACCACATTTTTTTTTTTTTTTGAACTCACAGACTTTGTATCCATGTGTCCAAGATGCTTCTCTATCTGGAAACTCCTTTCTTTATCTTTCAAAACCCATTCCCAAAAGGCATTGAACAGTGACAGAATAGGGTAGTGGTTGAGGGCTCAGACTCAGGTCAGACTGCCTGGGTTTTTTCTCTATTGCCACCTCTGACTACTTGTGTGACCTTGTGCCTCAGCTTCATACCTTTACAATAAGAGACAATAGAGTAGTACCTACCTTAAAGGGAGGTTTGAAGTTTAAATTAATTAGTGAATATAAAGTGCTTGGAAGACTTCTAGCCATGTAGTACAGTACAGTGCTTTGCTGTTATTATGTCTCACATACACTTCTCTGTGACTCTGGCCCCGCACCCTAGGCCAAAGGAGATGTATAACACTGTCAGGCACCTGCTCTCTAAAACAAATCGTTTTATTTGAACTTTCACTAACAAATACTTAAGACAATGTACTATGATATCTACTTATACATCTTAAACTGTGAGCTACTCAAGGCACAAACAATATTATATTCTTTTATTGTATTGTCTGAAACTTAACCCTAAGCCCAACACATAACAGCACTCAATATACGTCAGTTTGATGAATAAATGAGTAAGTATAAGCATGGGAGTCTGATTTTCACACCTTATTTTATGCCTTGTATTTAGATTAAATACTGTGTTTTGTGGTTTTGATTAGATATTTGTCATAGTACAGTGTCCTCCAATATATTTTCCAGAGAGATATTCTCTGTACTGGGTAAAATGTTGTTTTATGTCACTACTTCACCTACTACCATTAGTAAACTCTGACTTTCCCAATTGTAAATACATTATCCTCAATTTGCTATAAACTCATAATACTGTTGTGTTTGACACTAGTTTTCCAGAGTACAAGAGTATCATTAAGGCCTTATCCCCCAAACACTACTGCCTGAATTTACACTGAAAGAGGAAGCAAATAGCAACTTTACTTACTTCACTGCCATGAGATCAGTAAGTTTGACCACACGGTAGATGAACTAAAAAAAAAAAAGGAATAAAATTCTAAGTGGCACTTCTGATGCAACGTATTTTTTTAACTTTTTTCATGAAAGGTACTTGACCATCAAATAGGATATTTATAATTCAGAAAAGCTGACTCAGAACAAGTTCTATTATAAATGTATGCATCATCATTGGTCTATTTTAATAAGTATATGTATAAAGGATATTATTTTCTTACCACTCTTGAATTCCTGACTTCAATTTAAAAACTTCGTATTTGCACTACATCAAAGACCACTTAGTAAAATTTAGAAAACACTGTTTCATGCCCGAAAAAGTTTGATCAAGCATCTATAACTCTAGTTTGCTATTGTTGTTATTAGTTTGGTCTTTTTTTTTTTTTTTTTGGAGTTACATTAGGCATCGGGGTTAAAGGGCTGGAAATTTGGTATAAGACATTAGTGAAAGGAATAGGAATTATTTACCGTGCAGAATAAAGAGAAAAAAATATATTAAAAACTAGTTCTCAGGTG
This sequence comes from Pteropus vampyrus, assembly GCF_000151845.1. Classification (NCBI taxonomy): domain Eukaryota; kingdom Metazoa; phylum Chordata; class Mammalia; order Chiroptera; family Pteropodidae; genus Pteropus; species Pteropus vampyrus. The sequence goes on along the minus strand of NW_011888824.1, from coordinate 6,170,064 downwards.
AACATTCTGTTTTAAATTATATACAGAATAGGTAGTACACAATAAAATAGAGAGGTGTGCAACCAAATGATATGTAGACATATATACTAAAATATATTTTGGCCTCCTTCCACTGGATGTTTATGATATAATGAGTTCACTGAGATTCCTTAAGTGTGACTGTCTTGAGATATATGTGTGGGCTAAAGTAGACCTGCCATTCTCTCTTGAAGTCCCTAAAATGTCACAAGGACTAAAGATGGAGGGAGTTTTGAATGGTTCACAGTCAGTACAATTAGAAGATAAATTATTTCTTTCAGCAACTTTAAATTTTGCAGTGTATATAGGCACCAATTGAATTTCAGTTTTACTTGCAACTGGAGAAACAAGTAGTGGGTATTTCCATTGTTTTCTTTTTAAATTTATTTTTCTTAAAACTACCATTAATTCTCAAAGTTTATATAATGATTGACATTTAAATATAAAATAAATATTCACCTTCTTCCCATAATTTATAGGTATTTTGGTTTGATTATGTAATTTGCACTGTTTTTATTAGAATAAATCCATGTTTTGGAATACATGAAAGTCTTATTTATAGGAACACAGTTTTTATGTGATCAATGCTAGGGAAAAGAACAGAATCAAGTAACACAAGTCTCTTTGCATTAATTAAAAGAGAAATTCTCCCATTCCTTATTATTTGTGATACAGTGGCAATTTATTTTAGATCAATTAAATTCACATAACTAACAGTATTGACTAGCTTGAATTTATTTCTTTTTATGTGCTTACCCTATGGTAAAGATATTAAAAAAACAAAAATATTCAAAAGATAAAGTTACCAGCCTAAAGAATGCAGGGGAAATCTCTGTGGAAATATAATTCTTGAATTCTTATGCCCTTAAGGCAGCAGAGAACAGAGAACAGAGGCCGAAAGTCAGTGAACTGTGACCTTAGTTTCTACTATGTAGAGCTTACATATTCTATGGCTTAAAAATCTCTGGAGTGGCACCTTCCTCTCCTATAAAGGGAAATTATTGAAACATATGATCTCAAAGGTCGCTTTTAGGCTTTATGAATATATGGATCAAAAGGAAAAGAAAAGAATTCCAGGCAAGATATAATTACAAATGCCCCAAAATAAGTAGAAGTCTTAAAGAGCATATAGCCTCAAATTATGTACCTCTGATGATGATTACTGATGTGGTTATTATCTATTATTTGCGTGCAAGAGTGCAGAGGAACATTTGACTTTCAGGGTAACAAGCTACAAAAATGAACAAAATAGGATAATCTTTTGGGGGTTACACTGTCAAATAGACATGTTTAAGAGCCAAGAAATACAAAGTCATCTAAAAGAGAAGATGGCTTTCGTGCCAGGAGGGCCGGAATATAACTTTTTGAATGTTTCAGTATAACCAAAGCATGAATGTTCATTAGTGGTATTAATCAGTGTGGAAGAATAAAAATGGTGCACAAATGGTGGCAGGGCCTATGTAAACAGAGTTTAGTGGGAAGTGAGAATGAGAGCTTTAAATATTTGCACATCAATAGCAAGACTGTTGGGAGAAGAATACATCAGGTTATCTTACCCTGATGCTATGAGACCTTTCATTCATCTGAATGCACTTGTTCTGACTGCCTGTTCACCAAACTACCTTCAGATTATAATCTAGCATTTCATGGAAGTCTGTCTACTGGGAGAAGGAACACTGAGGATGCACATTTTAAATATTTTCTGTCCCTATCACAATGACTTCTTATGGAAAATTAAAATGGGTTTATGATTATGATTTGGCTTTCCATGCACTTGATCACAGTGCAGAGATCATGCCAGTGTGACTATTCTAGTCCATATAATTATATTTTATTATAAATGAATAAATAAGTGTTTTAATTTTATATGATATTTAGTTAACATAAATTGATACTCAGGGAATGAAAACCCATGGGTGCCAAAAAATGTCTGGTCATTTGAAGGAGAGGACCAGATTTTTGGATGAGGCGGTTAATCAAGGCAATGCTCAGTGAGATCTTACATAACACTCCATTCATTAACCTATTTCTAAATGAAGAAAAATTCCAAGAGAATCTAAATAATCTTGTTTTATATAGGTCAGTGTCCAGTTAATTTTAGAGTAGGAGGAAGGCTAAATATGATGACACATGGAGTATTTTGAAAGCTATACTGACCCAGAATGTGTAAGGACTTCAAACAGAATTACTAAATAATAAATATCCCATTTTTTTCCTCATAAGAATATAAGAATCAAAAAGGCAGTAACTCGGTTTCGTTCATCATTTTTTGTCCAGTACTTAGTACAGTGCCTGAAACATAGACGATGCCATTAAATGCATGTGGAATAAATATTCATACTTGATACCACTCAATTTTTCAACTTCATTGCTGTGCTAATTTTAAGCAAATAACCTCAATTTCATTATTTCTGATGAAAAGTATGTCATGAGAAATCTCTTTATCTTTGCTTTTTAGCAACTTATTTATAAAGGGCTTAGATATGGTTCTCTTTGTATTTATCCTACTTGAATTTGTATGTCTTTCCCCAGATTTAAGACATTTCAGCCATAATTTTCTCAAATATATATATTTTTCCTGACACAGTCCCTTTTTACTCTCCTTTTAGGATTGTACTTACATGGATATTACCTTTGGATATGTAATACAAATGTATACAATTCTGGTCATTTTTCTATTTTAATTCTTTCTGTTCAGATTACTTTTTATTGTTTTGCATGCATGTTCACTGAGTCATTCCTTTGCCATCTTTAATCTGCTATCATTAAGCCTGTCCAGTGGTATTTTTCTCCCACATTTTTTATGTACATATGTGTGTATATATGTCTCTGGTGAGATTTCCTATTTTTTTTTCATTTATTATGAGCATATTTTTATTTCTGTCATTAATCATGGTTAAAAGCTGCTTTAAAATCATGTCCACTAATTAAAAAATCTGAGTTACTGAAGAATTGGTTTCAGTTTATTGCTTCTTCAGAATGAGTAATATTTTCATGAATTTTCATATGTGGGTTTATTATGGACTTTAACCTGGATATTGCCTTTTTTATAGTGTATATACTCAGCATTCTGTTATCTTACTCTGAAGACTGTTGATTTTTCATTTATTAATAGTTTTAGTAGTCAGTTAACTTCATTGACTTCAAACTGTGAATCAAATCCTGTTCCTTAAGCAATAGCTCAAATCTCCATTTGGTTCTTCAGTTCATTCCAGTGCTTAGAGTCTGCCCTGTATGTGTGTTGTTCAGGGCACAGCAATAGATTTGGACAGATTTATAGGCAGACTTTGGGGCTATTCTCCTCTGGTTTTCTCCATTTTTGTGTTCTCTTCTTATTTCCCAGCCTCTGTGATTGCCCTGAACTCTGTCCTCTGGTTTGTTTGGCCAGTAACTTTGTGTTTTTATTAGAATTTTATATACTACTTGCAATCTCCTTCTTCTAAGTGTTAACTCTTCTCCACTTTTGACTACATTTTTTCACTCTCTATTGCCTTCAGGCTTTTTGTGTTTTTCCTAAAGTTTATAGATGTTATTTGCAGGAGTGTTGGTCCGGCAGGAACTTACTTGGTTATATAAGAAACCAAAATCTACCTCTGTCATTTTAATTGAAAGCATTCAATACGTAAGTGATCTTTCCTTGTAAATTTTTCAGCATAATTTTATATTCCTTATGTACCTTTCAGCTTCTAGCTCATATTATAGAATTTCTAGCTCATATTATAGAATTTCATAAGCATTTATTAGCTGCCTTATTTGCTAAATTATCAGCTCCTTCAGTGCAAGGACTTATGTCCAGAATGTTTGCAAGGGAATGAATAAATAGGATATATGCTGCTTATAAAAATCATGACTGAGATTGTGAATTCTAAAACCTTATTGTGATCACACATATAAGAACTATGATAACACTTTATGATTTGAGTACCATGTATTAAAATTATATTGAGGATACATATTAATAACTATGAGCTTAATAAAATATTAAATTTTCTTCATATGTATAAATATGGATGATTCGAAAAGACAGCTGAATCTAGGCATTCAAATGGGAAAAGTCTAAGGGATACTTGAGCTTAAAGAACAGTCTAATTAAGACAACACTGGAGTGGGGAAGGCAAGGGATAAAGGATTTGTTTCTTGCAGTTGGACAAATGAATGCAAAAGCAAATATTTTATTTAAAAGTATTGCACAGACAAGAGCTAATAAATCTGAAATCCTCTTAATGATGAACCTAACTTTTGCAAGAAACAACACATACTATAATTCCAAAGGAGAAAGGTATATAGAGAAAGGGAAAACATAGTGGTATGAAAAGCAATTCATAAGATTATTTTAATGCCTTCATGAGTGGAAGGGGAAAAAAAAACAGCTAATGAGAAGATGGTTTTGAGTCTGTGGCATGTCAAAATTGTAGGCCCACTAAGTGTGAAGTAGGCAGAGATGAAAATGGTTCATATATTCATAAACCATTTTTTCTGAATAGTTTGTCGTGATATTGTTGATGTGTTAATCATCTTTGGGGCCAGGTGTTTCTGTGTAAGTGAGTTTAAATGAAAAACTGGTTTCCTTTGGATGAATTTAAAATAAGAAGGCAGTATATCTAAGATTTCTACATTTTTCTTTTTAAATAGAAAAAACTTCCTCTCCTCCTAAAAATTTCTGGAAAGATTTCCACATTAATCATTACATTAAAAGTAGAGAGTTATATTGCATAATTAGAACATGAAGACCAAATTCTTTTCAATTTTGATTCATTACCTGAGGATCGAAAAGACATAATAGGTACCTGAGCTGGGGGTGGCGAGAGGGGAAGATTTCCTTAGGTTTGCAAAGATTCTTAACCTGCGCCATGTTAGCTTTATAATTCTATTCTCATTAAAATGGAAGAGGTGGTTTTCTACCAAATAAATTACTTTTCTATACTTCTTGGAAGCCAATAGGACTATTTGGAGATTGTGGAGAAAGAAATGGTTTTAACTAATTTCAAGATAAGTTTTTTCCATTTCTAAAAATTTCTAAGCCTCAAATATCTTTGTTGTGAAGCTGAGATAATAAAATATTTCATTATCACAGTATGGTCCCCAAAACAAATTTAATAGATATTGAAATTATTCAATTCTTTGACCTGGTAATTCCACTTCACTTGGGGGGGAAAAAAATCCAAAATTCCTAAGAGAAGTATTTGTACTCAGAATCTAGAATGCATACATTTAGTAAACGCCTGTCCTTTGACAGAGGCCGGTATCACTGCAACGTTGGTGATAAGAGCATAAAAGAAGTGCTAAGGTGACAAACTAAAATCCGATGAATGGTTTGGCTAGGGGAATGAGGAATCTGGACCAGCCCATTTTTTTGCATTGAATTGTACCTTCTAAACTTACACTATAAAAAATAACTGGTAGGTAAAAGTGTGATAATTGTCAGTGTTTTCTATCCATTTTTACATGAAAAACTGCCTTTCTGCTAGAACAAGGAATCGCTATGACATCATTGCAAACAAATAACTATGGAATTAGACCTGGTTTTAAATTCCAATTTTGCCATTTTCTTGCAATATAGCCTTACATTTCTAAACATCCCTGGGCCTTGGCTTCCTCACCTGCTTGCTGTGAGCATTAAGTGAGACAGTGCCTGGTACATATCAGGTATTCAACTAAATAATGTTAGACCAATAAACCATATTATAAAACTGCCTGGCTCATAATAGGTGCCTACAAATATCATAGTCTTTTCCCTTGATGTGACTGACATTGAACAGAAACAAATGAGACAACACCATCGGCCCAGATGTTTTCTGCAGGGTTCCGATTCTTCTCTGATCCATGAGGCACAACTTATTTAGATAAGTATTAATATTTTAGTATTTATTGAAACATCTTTATTCTTTAAATCAGAGAAGCAAAATGTACATGTTTGATAATTCTAACTTATATTTTATTCTTATTTTTGGTTTACCAACCTCATCCAAGCAAATAATTATAGTTTATCCTGTAAGATTTATAGGTGAAATTTATTTGCTTAGTTTTAAAAATGAGAAAAACTGAAACTCAGAATGGCAAACACAGCTACACAGTGGTAAAAAGATATATTTTATGACTCTAAATCCAGTGCTCTTCTTTTATCACTTTAAATTCCCACTGTTCTAGACATTTCCAAGGTTTATCATAAGTGATGTTCAGTATTATATGCTCATAGAGGCTAAGACCTAAAAAATCCATAATTTACACACAATTTAACAGCAGCTATTAATGTAATACTAATATCTTTCATAAGCTAAGCTGAAGGATTTAAAGATAACACAGTCTGTTAGCCTGTCTCATATGGAATACTAAGCTTTTTAGCACTGTGTATGGTCAAGTCAAATTTATTAGTCCCTAATAAAATAACAAGCTCAAAAAGTTAGAGGGGTTTTCAAAGAATAAAAATAAATGAGCATAGCCTACTGAAGCTAAAAAGATATTCTCTTAACTCCTGCTAAAGAAAACTAGCTACAATTTGCCAGAGGGAACACAAACAAGATTAGAAGCTGTCTCCACAGAGGTAGTGAACTTCAAAATTTTGACAGAATAAATAGACGGTACTTAGAGTTGCTACTTAAAGTAAAAGCCTTTTTTTTTTTTTTTTTTTTCCTTTCTCTACAAATCCTGTTTGTGAGTTAGCTGTAAAACAGTGGTTCTCAGCTTTGGCTGCACAGCAAAATCACCTGGGCATCTTTAAGAACACAGTGAACCCTGAGTCTTGCTCCCGGAGACCCTAATTTAATCTGTACGGAATGCTACTGGTCACTGGAAAGTCTTAAAAGCTGTTCAGGTGATTCTAATGTGCAGCCACAGTGGAATCCACTACTATAAGGCAAGGTCTTTGGAATTACGTTAATGGAATTCTAGGCTAATAGAGTACTAATATTTATAATGTATATGTTACATGTCAGGAATTATGTTAAGTGGCTTTACATAGTTTATCAACACTCTTTGGATGAAGTATCTTGGAGAAATGTAATTTCTTAGGTACTGTAACTTAAAAGTCTGGGATATACAGCAGAGCTGAATTTGAAATCTTAAATCACATAACCAATGCCTCACTCCTTCCCCAATCTTGGTTTCAATTTTTCTGATTGTCTCCATTCTAAGATTAGGTGTCCCTTCATAGTCAGAAGATAAATCAGCAACTCTTGACACTACATTCTTCTCACATTTGAATTCATAATAGGAGAGCAAGGGTTTCTTTCTCAGACTCTGATCAGAAGTTTCATTTGCCGATTGGATCAGAGACTGTTCAGGATCTGAGAGCTGAGGCTGCTGCTGTAATTTGTGCTCAGATGTGTCTAATTACAGCTTCATGTATCTTTTAGTATATACCACTGCCTCAAAAAAATACTACCAGTTTGATTGGAGGAAAATATTTCTCTCCTAATGAAGAATTTGTGAAATAAAGAGATCCCCTAAATAAGGCTTTGTTTATATTTGAAAACTTCTAATTCTGTGGCTGGAGGCACTTCTCTTTTCTCTCTGCTTTGCATCTACTTGCCTTTCCTACTTCTTGTTCTAGAGCTGATTCTGTCCAAGAGCAGGCCAGGGCTATGTTCCATGCTGGGAATCTCAGTGAGAGAATAACAATCTGTACATTCTTTGGTTCTGAAATAATTGATCATCTCATTTTCTTTTTTTATAATGACTGAATTCTTTTCCTGTTGGTCCCTCCCCCCCCCCCCCAAGAAAATACCACAAACAGAAAAAATTTATTCTCTCATAGTCCTAGAGGTCAGAAGTCTGCAATCAAGGAATGGGCAGAGCAATGCTCCCTTTTGGGGCTCTGGGGAATAGTCCTGCCTTGCCTCTTTCAGTTCTGGTGGCTCCAGGCATTCCTTGGACTGTAGAGACATAACTCCAAATTGTCTCCATCTTCCCATGGACTTCTCCTCTATGCTTGTGTTTTCTCAAGCACTGAGAAGGACATCTGTCATTGGATTAGAGCATACTCAAATAACCCAGAATGATCTCATCTCAAGATCCTTAATTACATCTGCAAAGATCTCTTTTTCCAAATGAGGCCCCATTCACAGGTTCTGGGAGTTCAGACGTGGATACACTTTTGGTGGGGGCCACCACAACAATGCTCATTGCTAGTTTATTCTGAGAAGTATAACATGTTTTAGGTTTTCACTTTAGAACTGTTCTGTGGCTATTCACATGCATGAGTGGGCTGCAAGAGGAGTACGATGGACATACCATCTGTAGAGAAAGGGAACACTCAATTGTATCAGAAGCTCCCTAAGCATGTCAGGCTTATCATTGGAAGACCAAAAGCAATTCCTCAGGGCACAACACACATTATTGAACTTTAAAATATAAATAGAAAAGGAAGCACAAATGAAGAGGCATAACTTTTTAGATCTTAAAGTTGTAGAGAATGATGACTGTGTAAGAATAAGTACAGGGAGCTGTGGAAAACTTAAGCATGCAAATAAAGATTATTGTTGTATTAAAATTCTTTAAACCCAAGTGGCAAGATCCCAACTCAAGCTGGTTTTAAGAGAAAAAGAGTGATAGTAATGGCTTGTGAACTGGAAAGTTTAAGGAGGCGGTGCTAACTTCACACTCACTGAATCCAAGCGTGCAAGAGATGTGAGTCCATCAGGACGTTGTCTTTCCTTTTCTTCATTTCTTTTATTATTTGTTTTCTTCTGTGTCATCGCCTTACTCCCAGACATGCTCCTAACGTGGCAGGAGAGATGGTATGAGGCCTCTGCAGGCTTTCTCAGTCTTTAGTGTATTTATGCTCAGGAAGAGAGGTTCTCTGTTCTAAGGTTCATTTCAGTCTCCCAAAATGGACTCTGGTGGTCTCTACTTGAAACAGAGTCTTTCCCTTTTACAAATCAGTGTGCTTAGGGAGATGAAATTCTGTGATTGATCAGCTAACCATCATGTGGAAAGGCAGTTTCCAAAACAAAGTAATATTCCTGTTATCAGAAGAAGGAATAGCAGGTGTCAGACAGGTAATAATAACTCATACACAGTTATGTGTTCTTAAGGAGAGAAAATCGCCTGGACCCTTATGTTAAGTGAAGACATCAGCCTAAGGGATCAATAGAAGTAATTAGCATACTTACAAATAGCAAATTCTAGATATGAAAGAAAGGAAAAGAAAATGGAGGACATTTGCTTATTTAAATAATGATCTCTGTAAGTATACTCACTACTTAAAAGCAGAAATAATTTCTGAGGCCTTTGTGGCTTTAAGATCCTAAAGATTACATAAATCAGAGACGATGGAAATTAAGTGAGCTCAGTTCTAATGCTTAAATACCAATTTTCTTATCCTATCATGAGATGGCAGAAGTAAAAAATATGAATTTAGCAAAAATCTTCTCATAGGTATACCTCATTTTTTTTTTTTCCAAAATCCCAAACCTGAGGAAGCCTTACAAATTATGGCCAAAATAGTACTTATTTTATTTACTTTCCCCAAAGCAAGAAACATACTTACACTTTTTTAAGATAGGACTTTTAATTCTTGCAATGTGTTGTGCTCAAGAAGTCAGAGTCTATTTGTGGTATGTATTTGTCTTGAATCAGATTATGTACCTGTTAAAATTAGAAGTTTGAATCTGAAAATATCACTTGAGCAAATAGTTATGTTATTAAATAAAAAATGAAACCCATCACAGTATTTTCTCATTAGTTCTTTTAAACAAACTAAAAGAGCTCATTTGTAATGCTAGTTTCTTAAAACTTTCCATCTAGCTTTCTCAGTCCAGCTTTTCTATATTTGTTTTGGTTTAAACTAAGAAAATTCAATCACTAAGATGCATCATTCACATATCAAAAATACTGAGTAGGAAGAAAAGCCATTTCCTTGAGCATCCTCCACAATATTGATTTGTGTTCGCCTCTTCTATCTTCCTGACACTAGAGTTTCCTTCATTCCACTTACGCACTAAATACAAAAATCAAAGAATCTAAACACAAATCGCAAAGCCATAGTTGGGCATATTTTTTCTTTCCCTGGGACATATCTTTTCTTAAAAATCTAATTTTTAAACTGCACAGGCAGCAGTTGGAAGGAAGACTTGACTACCTGTCAGTTTCTTAAGTGATGGTTCCTTAACTGTCACAGCGGGGGGGCTGGGTGCCCAGAGAATATGCTGCTCTGTAACCCATAAGGCTGCGATCCTAGTGACCAAGGAAGGAAAATGCTAGATCTTATGACTGAGGAATGTAAAACCATAGTCCTTTGTTTTATTTTATTATCTGGCGAGAAGTTTCTTGAAATGATAGCAAACAGGAAATACCTGGTTAGTTCAATAATGCCAAATAGTTGGATCTGAACCAGTGGTACATCAAAAAATTTTTCAAATTTCTTGAATAGCTTTTCTCACTTCACTTTTTACAATTTAAAGTTATAACGAAAGGAGAAAAGAAATTATTTTCATTGAGAACTTACTTTATACTGCAGATACTTTATGTTTTTGGGTCTCGCAGAAGAACTTAAATGTATTATCTACATTTTAAATAGAATGACAGAAAAGTTAATTAACTTGGCTAAGGTTACGCAGTTAGAAACTGTCAAATGCCAGATTCAGAGTGTCTTTTTCCAAAGTTCCTACTCTTTCTACTGTAACTCATTGTCTTAAAAAAAAAAAAAGTAACTAGATTTACTTAATTTGTGTTACCACTTGAAAATGGAAAAAAAGCATATTCTTTTATTCTTGCATAAATATCTAAAGTGGAAGTAATTGCCAGGGTCTGAGCTAAAATGAATACAGTGAATGGGGTATTAAAAAGTAAAAGCAGAGGTGAGGGCCAAATTCTAAAAGTCCCATTCAGAAAGCTCTCTCCTGAGTTTGTGGTAATGTTGAGATCAGCTCTGAACTGATGAAATTCTGAAACTTCTGAAAAAATACGTAGTAAATAAATCCATGGAATCAAGATGTAATTGTATCAAGGGGCAGTTCTAGGATACCAGAGCTGTTATCATCAACTTTATACAATATAGATTCATGTACCAAAGAAGCAGCATTTAGATATCCAAGTGTGTAAATCCATCTATTTAACATTCATTTAAAGATGTGTTAAACAACCAGGAAATCCATTCTGTGAAATAACTCATGCCTCATTAAATGCCTTCCATATGTACATAGTAGTCTAAAAGAAGAATTCACAGATATCAAAACAATTGACAGGCCTCCCTTATTCTGTGAAATGCAATATTTCCAAAAGCATGCTAGACTTATATAAGGGGGTACCTGGCCAAGCATTTTTTTTTAATTTAATAAGTATATTCAGGGCCACCACATACAGCTGTGCAGGTTGTGCCCTGCCCCAAGGCACCTGCCTGAAGGTGTAAATGGAAGCCGAAATACGATCAGTTTTGTTCAACAAGCTGTATGTATATCTTTAGTCAGAGCTAAGCTGGGCCAGAGTCCTTGAGGGACTAAGGGGTGGCTTTTTATTACAAAAGATACCTGATGTGCTAGCTAGAAGATGCCATGTTATACAAATATTTTCAATTTGTATTGGAAATGCATAACCAGCACATTGAATAGTAGTATGAATTTCTTTTTCAAAATAAATTAAATTATAAGTGTAAGTTAATTATAAAATACAATGCGAAGAAACTAATACAGTGGTAATAAGGCAAACTAAGGAGGATATTATGCAAATAATTAAAATTGAGATTTCACTGGTACTAGGGAGGAACCATGAACTTTGGAGTAAGACAAATATGAGATCAATCCAGGTCCTAGTTGTCTTTTAGCAAATCATTTAGTCGTTTAGCTTCAGTTTTCTCTATGTAAGAATATTCTCTCCAAAGGAGCATTGAGAATGGAATAAGATAATGTCTATAAAATGTCAACATATGCTAATTTCCATCCATCACCTTTCTTTAAGTAGTGCAAGTCTAAATCCTCAATCATCCAAGCTGTCTTCCTAGCTTGTATAAACTCAAAGTCAGAGTACTTGTGGATATCATATTCAAAAGGATGCTCCATTGATGCCAAGATATCCAGGAGTCTTAGCTGTTTGCTTTAGTGACCCATGATTCTCATCTTTCCTATAGTACACCACATGTGCTGACTCATTAGCCCCACAGTGACATATACTCACTTTGCACACCCTAACTTACATACATTTACACACACCACACACTGATGTTCACACATAGACTCACACACCTTTACACACTTGTGCTTGTGCACACACACATATTTATACACTCCCGCTGACACAAACTCACATACTCATGCACGTTCACATACATACACTCACATACAAAAGCAAACCACTGTAGTCCCATAGACCAACTCACCATTTCTTAATTATTTTCTTTCTAAATTCTTTTGTTCACTTTGTACCTTTACCCACATTTTCCTCTTACATCTTTATCTACTTAAATTTTCTCTGTTCTTTAAAGCCTAGTTAAAATATCAACTCTATTATTAAGCCTTCCATGATAACTCAACAGGATATGACCTTTACTTCAAAAGTGGGTTTTTTTTGTCTTTTCTAAGGTTTTAGCCATGTTCTACCTAATGATTACACGTGTTGTTTGACAGCGTATCAGATTGTACAGTCTTTGAAGGCCAAATCATTTCTTATTTATATTTTGTCCTTCACAGTAATGGCCTTCCTTTTCTTGAAGAACTATAATTTTAGTTATTTTTTATGAAATAAGCCCTTCCAGGTTCTCTTTTCATGTTTCAGATTTTAAACAGACATATTTAGAATGCCTTAAATGACTTGTAGATAAATATTTTAATGACACACAGCTAATTTTATCTGAATGCACTACATTCAACCTAGGCAAGAGGCAGAACCTGTGGTTCTGTTGATCTTTGTCTATATAAAGTTTACATGTATTATCCAATTATCTGTGGACAGGGATTTTGGATCACAGACGCGGCATTCCTCAAAGTAGACGGGCCGGTATGTCGGGTCCTTTGAGTATTACAGACTTCTCTCCAGTACTTTCCTTGGGTCTCCTGTTTCTGTGCCCCATTCTCCACTTCAGTATCAGTCAGCTTCCATGCATACATTCAGTTGAGTTGCATATTTTTATGAAAGATAACTGTATAAAATATGAACATATCTTTATAAAATATTCATATGAATAGTACTAAAAAGAAGATACAGCATGTGCCTTTGATTTCACCCTGTGGAGTTATAAGATTTTGTGCAATCTGCAGATAGGCTGGCTCCAAATAAGAGGAGAGGTCTAACTGAGTTGAGCATTTCCAAACTTATTCATCAAATATGTCACTCTTCATGGAGGTGGTTGAGCTAAAAGATAGGAAAAAGAGACATCGGAGGTATATGTCTCCTATCCTTTTCTCTGAGGAGGAATGAAATAATTCTTTTTCATTTCTGAAAACCTGAAAAGTGGATAATACTTTTCTCCTAATCTATTGAAACTAAGAAATAAGCCTCAGGGATATGCAGAAGGGAGAGAATTGGAAGTCAACCAGAACTGCCCTCCCACTTTCAAGGGACATTTGCCCTCAAAACCTAACTGTTGAAATTTTAGGTGTGTTCCTCAGGCACTGATAGGAAGTTTGTCTTTTGCCTCTACAAGGTTCTGAAATGATTTCTATCAGACTCCACTAGATCCAAAATTTATACTCAATCCTATTTCCCGTCTCCAATTGTGGCCCCCCAAAACTAGTGTATCATGATATTTTTTTTCTTATTTATTTTTGCCCATGGGAAGGAATCATTTACCCATGTACACAAGAAAAATATTGTTTTCTGCTTACACTGAGGAAGAAAATAAGTATCCTGGAGCTTAAAAAAAGCAAAGCTATACCTGCTTGTGATTATTAATCTAATTGAACACATTTCTTATTAATTTCCTTTAGCCTCTTTGTTTATAGTTTAAATCTGGTAAACATCATAACCTTTTTCAACATTAAAATATTGAAAGAAAAGTTACATACTTTCCAGAAATCCATTTTAGTCTAATAGAAAAGTTAAATCAAGTTATAAAGAGACAGAGCTCACATGACCACAATACATTTACTAAAAGTACATGAAAGCTATTGACTCAATAAATGTCAATTCAGAAGCTATACTAGATATTTGTCATATCTAAGAGATACATATGCCAGTAATTAGTTACTGAGTATATTTAGACTGTAGTTTCTATGCTGATGTGCATCGGGTTCTTGGAAAGCATTCGGGTGTAGAAAGACTATAAGACCCAGGATCTGAATTCAAACCATGCTGGCAGGAAGTTACAGACAGGAAAACAGCTAGCATAGTTAGAGGTGTCCCATAGGTACTGTGATTTCAAGTACAGAGTCTGGCGTGTTAGGTTAAAGTGGAGAGAGGAAGGTTTAGAACAGGGTAGGTAAGCCAATAGTGTGTTTAGAAATATACAAAGGCAAATGTAGGCTTCTTACACTTAGAGGTCAAAATAAGGGGTGGGAGGAAGTACTGTGGACAAACTGATGAAGTAGAGTAACCAGGTAACAAGATCTGGGCATTAATAAGGCACTAATACTGTGAAAGGATATCAAGACTATCCTCTGCTACAGAGGAAAATGTCTTAAAGAGATGAGAAAAGGTTCTCAGCCACATGCTAATCTCCCAGGTAAAGGTAGTATTCTTCATACGAAAATGGTTAATTATTACAAATTGTCAGAAATCTCATTATGCCAATATCCTACAGAGCTTTACCACAAAGACCAAATTCATCCTCATTTAAGGTAACAATTCCCATTATACTTCTGTGGTACTCAATTACCTGGAAAGAGAAGGTTATTATCTTCTCTGTAATGCAGAACAAGAAAGCAATATAGAGAATGATGCCCATGGTCATGAGCTCGTCTTCTCCTTCACAGTGTTTTTCTTTTCCCACCAGCCCTACGATCTTAGTTTTCACTGGTAAACAGAGCAGAGAAATCACATAATTACCTGGAATATTTAGACCAGAAAAAAAAATGTTTGCTGTTAATTACATGAGCTCTTTCAAAATCTTCCTGAACATGAAATATTTTCAGTCTTCCCTTTTCCCTTATTCTCAGTGATCTCAAACAGGCACATACATCTCTCTCTTTATGAAGAATGATTAACATGGACTCAACTAGGGAGAAATAAAATTATGCAGTTAATAAAAACTAAAGCTTCAGTCCCTGCTAAGTGACAGTATAGCACCAAGGAAAATTAATTACTGCATTTTAGAGTGGAAGGAGTCAGACATACAAGGTTTGAATTTAGCCATAGGATCTACAATAACTCTCAGTTCTTTCACGACTGACTTTTTTAAAGTACAGTCAGGCACCACATAACCACGTTTTAGTCATTGACCAGCCAAATATATGACAGCGGTTCCATAAGATTAAAATGGAGATGCAAAATTTCTATCAAGTAGTGAAATCATAGCTGTCGTAATGTCATAGCAAAACGCATTTCTCACATGTCTGTGTTGATGCTGGTGTGAACAAACACTGTACTACCAGTTATATACAAGTATAGCATATACAATTAAGTATAGTAAATTATACTTGAGAATGATAATAAATGACTATGTTATTGGATTATGTATTTCCTATGCTGTATGTTTTATCTTTATTTAAGAATGTACTTTTTCTACTTATTAAAAACATTTGCTGGAAAACAGTGTGTTGTGTTATTCTGACGGCAACCTCACACATCTTGTATTTACCACGTCATTCAGTGAATGACTACATCGTCATTTTCTTTTGTGTTTGATTTAATCTCTTGTTGTTTTATATAGTAACATACTGTACAGATTTGTAGCCTAGGAGCAATAGGCTATACCATATTGCCTATGAATGTAGTAGGCTATACCACCTAGGTTTATATAATGAACTTTATAACGTTCATGGAAGGATGAAATTGCCTAACGATGCATTTCTCAAATGTATCCCTGCCGTTTAGAGGGCATGATTGTACAAAGTTACTCAAAATCATGTAGCCATATTTTATAAAAGTAACCTTTTAATATTCTAACTAGATTAAATTCTTAAATTGCTTAAATTTCTGTAGGAATATTTTCAGATTCATTGTGTAAATTCAAGTCATTCTCTTGGCTTTAGCTATGAACAATCTGTGATTGGTGAAAATTTGTTAAAATTGTTCCTTTTCACAAGAGTGTTTAAGTGATTTTGATACTCCTAAGGAGATACTCTAAGTGCCCCGATGCTGAGAATTTATATATAATCATTGTTAAATATAGCATAGAGCAGTATTTAATAGCTAAAATGAGTAGTTGTCAGTGGAGACAGGTTTTTAACAATCCGGCATAAACTGGTGATTTGTAGAGTTTAGATTATAGTGTATTTTTCTGTTATTTCATATCACTTGATAGAGTGATATCCTCAGAAGTTTACATTACCCTGTCTACTCAAGTGGCATTGACTAAACCTACAACAAAAAATCCTATCATATGTGATCTTTAGTCTCTCTCTACTCCTATAATGACAGAATCATTTTGAGGGAAGAGATTGTACAAGTTTTAAGTACAGACTTCACTCTTAAATGACCATCGAGCCTTTAAATGTTGAATACCACTAGCTACAGGAATTCATTATTCAGAACACCACCCATTCTTTTGAGCACACTTCCAATCCTTTGGGGCTGGTCTGCCTTACCTTTCAGATACCTCCTTCCTGGAGTTAACTGTCAGTAACAGTTAACTGAAGACTGATCCCTCTGAATTTTGGTATTTAAATATTTGAAGACACTTAATGAGAGTCCCTTTTATTCTGTTATTCTCCAGACAATTCAACTCAAATTCTCACAAGATTCCTCATGTGACATGGTTTTTAGACCCTGCAACTACCCGGACACAGAGTCAGGATGCAATTTTATCAGTGTCTGTTAAACACAAAACAAACAAACAGTCTGACTAGAAGACTGGAAGATCTCTTAGGTATATGAGAAGATTACATGTCATGTAATTTCTATGTCCACTGAAGGAAAATAGCTGGTTACTTTATTATTCCTTTATTGAAGCATCTTAACAAAGTCCATCTATAACTTAAATTATACCACTGTGTTTTTGTCAATGAGATTTTCAGTTTCATATTGGATGTGTTAATGTGTATGGTATGAATTCAAGTGGCTCCTTGACTTATGGCTATGAACAACCACTTTGATAGGGAATTATGCTATTCCTTTTATAAGACTTCTAAAGTAATTTCTGATAGTCTTAAAAAGAGAATCATCAATAAATAAAAAAGAACATTTTGATGGATAATGGTGCCTTTCTGTGGCAAAATGAAGGAGAAAAAAAAAGAGTTGGAGGAAAGCACACTTTTAAATAAGAAGGACTAAGTTGTGGTTGATGCTGCTGCAATATCAGCACCATTTCTAGAATGAACTGCTATCTTGCCCACCACCCCACTCTACCTTCATCTTTCTACCACTGCGACAATATGATTGAATTATGTCTTTCTTTCTTTCTTGTATTTTTGTGCCCCCAACTTATACTTATGTTTTACCTTGTACTTCTAGGGAGAATATTCCCTATTTCTAACGGAGACTAAAGAACTAAGTGCTCTGTCAATATAAAAGTGACGATGAGCATTTTTCTGTTTCTTAATGTTTTCTTCTAGACAGTGACTTTTCCACCAGTAGCCTCTTGGCCTTGTGTGTTCTGAAAGCTGCAAAGAGCTCTTTGTAAGCAATCCAAATGAAATAGATACATATACTTAAAGGTGTTTTATTTAGACTTAGAGGTTTATTTATATTTGTCTCCATAAATTCTAAGCGGTATTGATCTACGTACTTGCTAGGATAAAACAAGACAAGAGACAAATCTGACCACTTATAAAATATTCTCTCATGAGAATAAAGTACAACTAAAATATCTTTAAAAGCTTCTTCATCTAAATACATGACAAATATAACTCTACTGTGAATGCAGGGTACAATGAGTTTTAGATTAGAGTTAGCAAACCATCTAAGAAGACATGTCAAGGTCTTTAATGCTGAGTAGGTTTCTGAATAGGATTTGGAAATTTTTGAAATAGTATGAATTATGTGTCCACCATTTTTTTTTTTATTTTAGTACATTCTTCTAAAGAATATCTAATATGGTATTTTGGGAATGATTGGGTGGCCAAGATAATTCTCTTAAAAGGCAACAAGGTCCAGTGGGAAGGCTTGAAGTCAGACAAAAATAAGTTTGAAACCTAATTTCATCCTTAATAAAAATAACTTGATGTAGTTATTTATCTACACTCAGCCTAATTTTTTATTTTGTTAAATAAGGACAGTAATCCTTAATTCTAAATGTTGTTGTAGCATCTACTAAGTAATGAATACATAAATTTTATTTCCTTTCTTTTTTGAAGAATATATTGCCTCAAATTTAACAATAAGTTTCAGAATTTATCATGCACCAGGAGATACACTTAGCTTTAAAATGAAAGGTTTACAGAGATTTTTACGGAGAACTTTTGTTAATTAGCACTTCATTTTCTCTCCTATTATGGCCATTCTCAATAACTGAACAAATGTCTGTGAAGTCCATCAATAACATTAACACTAGGCTCGTCTCTATATTGCTTCCATTTTTTAGTCATTTTTTCCATGGATGTTTCTCTTCCAGAGAATGAGTGAAAAAAGGACATAAAGCTTTATTAATGTCTCTGGTAATAAATTGAACCAATATACATTTGAACTGTGGATCAAAATGAGATTGGACTCCCGATTTAATTCTATTGACAAGTTGAAATTCTTGGAGACAAGAACAAATGCTATCCAAGTCAGGATTTCTGACTTTGGGGAAATGAAGATGTCAGTGCCTGAGGTGGGCTGTACCCATAGGTGGAATAATGGCTGGCAGCAATGGTGGGGAACTATTGAGGAGGACATTTCAGTGTTCCTTAAATGTCTGCAAGCCTTTACTATCATCAGTACCACTGTGTCTCCATGCTAATTAAAAATCTACATAAATGTTCTTTAAAAACAAATGAAATCATTGTCTTTAGGTGAGTGCTAAAATGGCAGTAACATCTTGAAATAGCTAACATGTTCTTTGCCTCCCTAAGCCACTAAAGTGAATGCAGATCACTTTTCAAAGCTCTTAGACAGGAAAGGAACACTCACAGGATGGAAAGGATAACCTGCAGGGAGGGAACAAACAGGAAAGTGAGAAAACAGCAGGAAAAGCTGCCTGAAGAAGTTTCAGTACATCGAAAACTATAAAGTCAGTGAGAAGTTGATCTTTCATTATTATAACCAGCTGAGAAAATTCTGCCTCTAGCATCTGCTAGTAAGGGTGTGACAGAGAGGAGAGAAGACTCATTTTGCCAAACTTAGATCCCACTTACAGCTGATGGGTACTAACGTTAGTAAAAAGAAAGGAAGGAAGGAAAGAAGGAAGGAAGGAAGGAAGGAAGGAAGGAAGGAAGGAAGGAAGCAAGGAAGGAAGGAAGGAAGGAAGGAAAGAAAATTAAGATTTTAGATTCTGGAGGTTCAGTTAACTTTAACATAACATGGAGCCTTTCTTATTGAATTCTTTTTTTCTTTTCCTTCTGTTCTCTTTCCCCACACTCTTCCTCTTTTCTTTCTTTCTTTCCTATTTTCTTCTCTTCCTTTCCTCCTTTTCTCTCTTTTTTCTTTTAGAATATTACAAGGATCATCTTAAAAAAATGTTTTATATTCTAAATGTAGACTTTCTTTCCACCTGAGAGTTAATATGCATTTCTTGAGCAGGAACAGTGACTATATTGGGGCTTAACATACTCTTTTACTCATAAGAAGAAAGCAATTGACCAAGATAATATCACTTTATATAATATACACACACACACACACACACACACACGTGTGTGTGTGTGTGTGTGTGTGTGTGTGTGTGTGTGTGTGTAGTACGAGGTATAACATTGTGACATTGAAAAAGGAATGAAATTAATCAGGAATGCTTCTTAGACAGAGTAGCCCAAAGTATTAATTTAAATACAGAGGGATATACGGGATGTTAATAAGGAGATATTGAAGATGATTTCATAAAAATGTTATTTTCACAATAATGCTCAGGATTCAGATGGCACATACCAATTGTGGAATAATAAAAAACATGTATCTAGACTAAGAAGGTAGTCAGGATAGGATTTAGAAAAGTGAAATACTGGCCTTTTTTGGAACACAGACATGAGGAAGCTGTTTTCAGACTAAAAACATCGAAAACATAAAATATCAGTGTACTTTAAATATTTCACTAAATCTTTAGTGAATCTTTCTTCCTAGTGGGAAGGAACACATTTTGTTTTTAAAATTTTAGCTTTTAGAAATCTATATCGGACTTTCTTCTTCTGTTTTTAAAATGATCTCTGCAGTGTTTTCCATATTTATCGAAATTCTTCCTTAAATCTTTTTTTGAATAACTAACAATAGGAGCCAGAAATTGGAGTTAACATTAGCTATAGTGTCATATTGAATTATGATCTATAATCAGCCAAATCCCAAAGTTACCCATAGTCAAAGATTCTAGAATAAAGTAAAGGCATGAATGTATATTTGACGCTTCATCTACTTCTCTTAAGTTCACCATATAGTAAGATAAATAACATCTTTTGATTTTAGAACTGTTAGATATGAACCTTCATATGTTCTGGGCTGCATTCCTATATATGCAACATTCATTCAACCTGTTAAAATGCATTTGTAATTTTGCTTATCTTCTCAAAACCATATTTTCTCAGCTCCTTCTTCTTGGCATCTTGAACAATATAATTTGCTTTCACTGATTCTCATATGTTACCAGGATAAATTTAGCAATGGGATTTTCATATGTATAAGCAGGTTTGCATAGATCTATGAATTTATTAACAGAAGAAAACACCTTTATTTAAGGTTAGAATATTTTCACCAGCCAGAAATAAGCCATGAATGATGACAATTTTAAAGAACTTTTCAGGGTTTCCTATGAAGTAGTACTCATATGTAGACCTTAGCAATGAGATATAATACAATGCTTTCTGATGATATTTTAAACTTTAACCCAATATATATTTGTTGTAAATAAATTAAAGTTCATTAAAAAAAAAAAACAACATGAATCTTGGTGTCAAATACAGCCTTTCTCACTATGCCAATTCCTGCCTCCTTAGCTAACTACAGAATGTCATTCAATCACAGGGTTTCCTAACTACTCATCTCAGTCCTATATATATATATGTTTTATTAATATAAATATTTTTACCTCCCAGAGTATTTTGTTGTTGTTACAAGGTGCTTCTATCCATTAAATGTGCTTGCTTGGCATTCCTGTAATGTCATCACCAGAAATATGTTTTAAGATAAGGAGAATGCTGACTTGTTCCCATTCTTATTCTGAACATATCGAAAGCAGTGGTCCTGGTTCTAATCTCCCTGGACCCTCATGGAACTCAGCAGAATAGTCTGGTATGATTAAGTCCAAGCATTTGGATTTTATACCATTTATGTCATCACCTCTATGATGACTGTTGTTTAATAAAGCACCTGTACTAGACTCACAACATGTTTCCTGCACTGTCCACCCCAGTCCTACAGGAGACTTGATTACGTTTATTGTAATAACTCTTGGTTCATGTTTGACAGTGCCAAAGTCCTGTCACTGATAAGAATCTTTCAACAAGCTAGGATACTTGGTTTAATATTTAGGTCCCTCCCCAGTTTAGCCCCAACTTATCTTTCAAAAGCTATTTTATGCTATTCCTTTTCACAAACTCTCATCTCATAAAATTAAGGCTACTTACTGGTCCATAAATATATCAGTAGTCTTTGCTCTATGATTTTGATTATTTGGTCTATGTGCTTAAAAAAAAAACTTTCCCTCAGGCTGTGGGCCTATCTAAGCCTGGCCCTTCTTCCGGGACCCAGCTAGAGTGCCCATCTCTAGGAGGCTATTTTACCAGAGTCCATAGGCATCACACTCTTTGAGTACCTGTGCATAGATGGTCCACACCTCTCATTAGGTTCTTATCAACTGCCTCCTTGTATTGTTACATTTTATCTTTATACCTTGTCCCCCAAAAGAGACAATAAACCCCATAATATTAGGGATAGCATTTTATATATATTTATATCATTATGGCCTGGTAGAATGCTTTGCAAATGATATATGAATAATTAATATTTGTTAGTAACTGTGTTGTTAACTATAACCTAATTACCATTTAGTAAGGAGTGCAGTTTCTAGCCTTTCAGATAGTAACTAAGCAGTCTAGATACGAGAATGTATAAATTTCAGTATTATTATTCCAAAAGAAGAACTAAGTATTAGGAAATTCCAGAAATCTAAGAAAATATTTCAGATTTTTTAAACTGCAACTCAATCTCTGCAATATAGCCTCCATTGCTTACTGTCAGAAATAGATATGTGCCTGTATGCTCTTCTTCAAATGTCATAAACTCTGAAAATAAATTTTAGTTTCTAATTGAAATTCTGAGATGTTACTAGTAGTTTCTCATTTGCTTGTCAACTTTTTTTTTTAATCAAATGCTTATTATTTGTTGAGCAATTAGGCTTCTTGCAGTGACCTGAATACATACACCCCCTTGTCAGAAACAACATTTTAGTGCTAATAAGAGCTTTCACATAACACATCAGACCCTGTTATTTTAAAAAATGACATGACCAAAAATAGGGTCCTTTAAGTGAACTTTTTGAAGACTTACTAAGGGAGATGAATAAATATTTTGACACGATGAATTTTTTGTCGCTATACTGATCAGAATACATAATTATGAAACTTTTCTTTAGACATAAAAGTTTTCAAATTTTCTAAGTCTGAGCCCATTTTGTATGTTTTTCAATATAAGTCTACACAGAATATACAAGATTTGACTTTTGGTTTTCTGCCTTATTATGTGCTAATGAAACTAGCTCTTTGTCTCAAAATTCTTTATAATTTTGAGCTCAAAATTGAAAATATATCAGAATTAAATAAGCTATTGATTATGCATGGAGCAGGTCACACTCAGGAATTTCTGTTTCATTTAAAAGGGACTTCAAGGAGACCTTTCTATTGTCTGTTTTACAACCGGGAATTTTACTCTGTGGTTAAAATAATGCACACATGCATACATACATAGAGACTTTTTGTTAAAACATCTGCATGAAATAAATTAAAATATAAGATTGTGCCAGGAATCAACCAGTTAATGATTGCTGGTTGAAGATGCACTTACTTACATTTCATTCTGAAACTGCACCAAATGATATTAAAGGATAAAAAAGGGTTAAACACACAATAAAAAGAGAATATGAAAAGGAATAAATGGCCAAGAAATGTCAACAGTTTTTAGAAAATAGAAAGTAGATGGAGAATTGCCAAGTGACTCAGTAGTGTGAAGAAAACTAAAAACTATAGACATTCAGAGGAGAGTTCCAAGGTGCAGATTTGACCTATGAAATCTTTGGAAAATCAGGATTTAAGAGTGGAAGGAGTATGTCAGGCAGAGGTCTAGGAATGGACTGAATAATCTATTCGAGGAACGTTTAGACTACCCCAGGCTCTTCCTTTAGTCTGCACAACCAGGCTTCTCCTCTGGACAGGTGAGGCTCTTGAAGCACAGGTAGGCATGGCTAAGTGTCTGAAAACATGAGGATTTAATTAAAGATGACACACTGGAAAAAAAAAATCTGCATATTATGTACCAAGACCACCATCTCCTTTTCAGTTCAGCCCAAGGATGCTGTGGTCTGGTGTCTAC
>NW_011888824.1:6123833-6146323 GCF_000151845.1 Pteropus vampyrus | reverse complement strand
TGAGCTCAAAATTGAAAATATATCAGAATTAAATAAGCTATTGATTATGCATGGAGCAGGTCACACTCAGGAATTTCTGTTTCATTTAAAAGGGACTTCAAGGAGACCTTTCTATTGTCTGTTTTACAACCGGGAATTTTACTCTGTGGTTAAAATAATGCACACATGCATACATACATAGAGACTTTTTGTTAAAACATCTGCATGAAATAAATTAAAATATAAGATTGTGCCAGGAATCAACCAGTTAATGATTGCTGGTTGAAGATGCACTTACTTACATTTCATTCTGAAACTGCACCAAATGATATTAAAGGATAAAAAAGGGTTAAACACACAATAAAAAGAGAATATGAAAAGGAATAAATGGCCAAGAAATGTCAACAGTTTTTAGAAAATAGAAAGTAGATGGAGAATTGCCAAGTGACTCAGCAGTGTGAAGAAAACTAAAAACTATAGACATTCAGAGGAGAGTTCCAAGGTGCAGATTTGACCTATGAAATCTTTAGAAAATCAGGATTTAAGAGTGGAAGGAGTATGTCAGGCAGAGGTCTAGGAATGGACTGAATAATCTATTCGAGGAACGTTTAGACTACCCCAGGCTCTTCCTTTAGTCTGCACAACCAGGCTTCTCCTCTGGACAGGTGAGGCTCTTGAAGCACAGGTAGGCATGGCTAAGTGTCTGAAAACATGAGGATTTAATTAAAGATGACACACTGGAAAAAAAAAATCTGCATATTATGTACCAAGACCACCATCTCCTTTTCAGTTCAGCCCAAGGATGCTGTGGTCTGGTGTCTACTCTATAAGTAACCTGGAAGACCCAGAGCAAAGTCGTACAGATTCCCACAGATCTAGCATTTAGAAGGCACTGCCTAGTCATTATCATATGTGAAGGATACCGGCTGATCAGCTCAGCCCACTAATACATAACAAACTGCCAGTCAAGTTTTAGTTTATCTTTTTTGATATGAAAGGACAACCAACAATCACCAGAATTTTAAGGAAAGGTTCCAACAAGAAAGTCAAAGACAAAAACGAACATAAAAGAAAATCTTCAGGGCAATCCCACTGGCTGTTTGATCTGCTGGGATTGCTCTTTGCCATGTTTGTTCTCTTCACTTCTACACTTTATTCAGGACTCTGTTTAAATACAAATTAATAAGAGATGTATTTTCTTACCACTACATCTAAAATAGTGTCACACTCCCCCCAATTCTTCATCATTCTATTTCTTTACTTGAATTTATTTTTCTCCACATATTAATCACTCCATACATGTTGTAAGATTTTTATACATATATTTTTGTCCATTTCTCCCTCTTATAAGGGTAGGAGCATTGCTTTTGGCACATAGTAGATTCTTGATAACTATTTTTAATATTATTTATCTACTTATTTATGTACTAAAAATAAGTAACTTTAAAAAAAGCAAAAACAATGTAGAAAACAAAATTTAAAAACAATAATCAGAGAACTAAGAAAAGTTATAGCCAAGAAACAACTTAAAAATATTAGCTATACACAAGCAAAAATTAAAGAAGAATTAGCTCTTAAAAGTTTAAAATATTAAAAATTAAAACTATAGTTCAATGTCGAATTGGGAACACTTGGTAAAGAAAGTCTCCAAAAAGAGTAAAGAGAAATATAAGATATGAACAATAGGAAAAAAAAAAAAAGAATGTAAGAGATAATCATGGAAGTCAAATGTGTGACTTATAGGAGCTCTTTTAATAAAAAAAAAAGTAAAGGGGAGGGAACAATTAAGTATATAATGCAGGATGTTTTCTAGAATGGAAGGAAAGTGCTCCTGGACGGAATGGCCCTCCAGATGCTCTATAAGCTAATAAAAAAAAAATAAAAAAAAAAAAACCATCAAGGCACTCTCATATAGAATTTCAGAAGCTAAAGCTAAAAAGATTTTCTACATAGATCATCTTAAATTGTAATATGAAACGAAAATAAGTTATAGAATATATAGAGAATATATATATTTTTTGAAACCTAAAAAACAGCACTTTATATTATTGGCTATGTAAATATTCAGTAAAGCTACAGAAAATCTTTCATGAGAGTAATAATACCAAAATAATAACAATAATTATCTGTTGAGAAGGAGATAGAGAAATAGTGTTTAGGCTTACAGAGGTGACATCATTTCTATGTATCAAATTTTATTTAAAAAATTACTGCAAGTAAATATAAATTTTAATGAGTCTGAGTGATGAGTATAATGATATTGTAATAGCCTCTACACTTTTTGATGTTTTATGAAATATATCACTATTTAAAACAAAAACATGCAAGAGAACAAAAGAAAAAAACAGGCTACATAAAAAATTGTACCAAAAAATACATTTTTTAATTGTAATAACGGAAACCAGAAGATAATAGAGAAATATCCACCCAGTTATGAGTGAAAATAATCTTCAACTGAGAAGATATACTCAGCTACAGTAGCAATTAATATAAAAGTAGGATGAAAACACTTGAGACTTTAAATCATTCACCTATTCTTAAGAAACTGTGAATTATGTACTCTGTGAAACAAGAGAGCAAACTAGGTAAGAAAAAGGCATGAGAGCTTTTAAAAAAAAAATGGCACTGGTTAAAAATGGCAAGATAGATTTTATTTTAACGACCGCAGGAGGAAAGAGAGACTTCAGTGTAGAACTGAGTTCAACTCCAAGTTAAACAGGCAAGGACTTTATTAAAGACTATTTCAACATGGGAGAGAAATTAAACTCTACTCCACTGAAACAAAAGTTGGGATGATTTTTTAATGCCTGGGTAAGCTAACGTAAATGTATAGAGGACATTAGGGGGAAAGTTAGTCTATGTTATTAGGCCATCTGTGTTTGTTAATTGTCACTTATCAAAGGTAGGCTCCTATCCATTCACAGAGACCATGATATAACGGTGCTATCTTCTTTGACAATTACATTTCAAAGGGGTGGCTCTCCAGACCTTGAGAAAGACATTCCTATGCTTTAGAAAATTTACATCTTGAATGAGCAGGGAAATAATTTACAATTGCAAGTTTTCTAAAGAAAATGTTCTAAAAAAATTGAGATCGGAGGCCTACACTTGGGAAGAAACCTATTTAGTCAAGCTGAGGGGAATATTAAGTCATCTTCATCAGTTCCAGGAAACTGAGGATCCAACATAAGAGAGAAATAGTGCTAAGTGAAGACCCATATCCAATTCTGTACACTATGCCTGGAGTCTGATGAGAGCAGAAGCTTGTAGAATTCTAGATCAAAAGTCCCCAGCAAAATAACGAACAAAGAGTTATTGATTCTGATGTATTAGACCATGTAGAAATTAATATTGAATGAATCCTTACAGTTCTATTAATCTAAAAAGAATTAGTGACAGATAGTGAAAAATATGCAGCAAAATGTAAAGGAATCAGTAACAAAGATAACTAGAATATCCCCAAATATTTGGAGATTAAACAACACATTTCTAAATAACACATAGGTCAAAGATCTCTCAAGAAAAACTAAAAATTATTTTGAACTAAATGAAAATGAAAATACAATATATCAAACTTTGTGGGATATAGTGAAAGCAGTGCTTAGAAGGAAATTTATAGACGAGTGCATATTAGAAAAGAAGAAAGATCTAAAATCAGTAACCCAAGCTTCCACTCAAAAATACTAGAAAAAGAAGAACATATTAAATCCAGAGTAAGCATAAAAAAAGAAATAATAAAAATTACAGCAGAAATAATAGAAATTGAAAACAAGAAATCAATAGAGAAAGTCAATTAAATCAAAAGCTCTTTCTTTGAAACATTAATAAAATTCATAAGCTTTTAACCTGGGTAAGAAAAAAATTAGGGAAGACACAAATTACTAATATCAGAATAAAAGAGAGGTCATCACTATAGATCCCGTGGATTTTGAAAAGATAGTAAAGGAATATTATTAACAACTCTGTGCCCACAAATTTGATAATATAAATGAAACAAATTTCTTTAAAGACACAATCACCCAAAACTTACACAAGAAGAAACAATTTGAATAGAGCTATATCAATTAAAGAAATAGAATCAATAATTAATAGCTTTCAAAAAGCACCAGGCCCAGATGGGTTTTCTGGTGAATTCTACCATACATTTAAGAAAGAAATTATATCAATTTTCTACAGTCTCCTTTAGGAGACTGAAGCAGATGGAAAACATCCTAACTCATTCTATGAGGCAAGCATTAACCTAGTGCTAAAATCAGACAAATACGTTACAGGAAAAGAAAACTACAAATAAATACCTCTATGAATATAGATGCAAATATCCTCAACAAAACATTCTCAAAATGAATCCAACAATATACAAAAAGATTAAACACACACCAAGTTGGATTTATCTCAAGTATATATAAGACTGGTTCAATAATTAAAAACCAATTAATGTAATCAAAAATATGGATAGTTTTTGTGGTGGTTCAAGGTCACAAAACCTGATTTGATATATTTTCTATGCAAAATCTACCTAGTCAATCCAACACTTCATTTTGGAGTGAGAGTAGTTGGCATTTATTATCTTGCAGCTCTGTCACTGAGACTGAAATAATTCTTTTTTCTCACCACTGACCGACCCTCTCTGTTAGAATTCTTCTTTCCTGAAGACTTGGCAGGTAATAAAATGTGTTCCATTCATTCTTTTAGCCATTCTCTTCTGGGAAGATAACATTTGTCCATGTGTTATTGATAACTCCATGTTTGTGTATGCGATTGCAAACTCTGTGTAAAAACTCTATCATTATTCCATGTATAGCTACCCATCAACCTAACATGCTGAACCTCACCTTGTTGACTTATTATCCAGACCCTGCAAGAATTTGCTAATGATATTTTCTAAGAAATATTATGGCCAGTTTTACAGTACCAATTGACAAGATTGAAAAGACCCTGATATAATTGTACAATAATAGTAAGGAGAAAAAACAAGTAGTATTGTGTTCTGTTAAATAAAGGTCTTACACATTTTAGTATTAGCCACATTATGTTAAATTTTGCTGAATTGAAGTACGACTTTGATATTTAAAATGGGCAAAAGGCATATAGTCTGAGGGAGAGGAAAATAGCAGATTTAATAAATGATGAACTGCACTTGACAAAATAGTTTAAATTGTTCCCTTTGAAATATTTACAAGTCCTAAACATAAAGACTCTGGTATTACAATTAATGTAAGTCATTGATAATTTTACTAATAGTTTTATTTATATTATTGTAATCACGTAAACCTATATAAGTAGAAGCCATAGGTACATAATTTTCAAGTAGAACTGATAGTTTTACTTTAGATGCTTTCTTTCTACCTATAAAATGTAGTAAGAGGAGGAGGGAAACCCACATTTTCAAATGGGAAACCTAGAACAAGTCAGCCCCCGAAATCTAACTTTTATAAAATAATTCTCATCCTTATAAATTGCCTTCTTACAGGAAACAGACCTTATCCTGACTTTTAATATTTCAATGCACCGATCTTGGTGGATGGAGAATGGACCAGGATGTACGGTGACATCAGTGACACCTGCCCCAGACTGGGCCCCAGAAGACCATCGCTACATCACGGTCTCAGGGTGTTTTCTGGAGTACCAGTACATAGAAGTGGCTCATAGTTCCCTCCAGATTGTCCTCGCAGTAAGTGTTGACAGCCAACCACTCTTTCTAGTGCTTCCGGACTTGTGTTATTTCTGTGCAGTCTCAGTGCGCACAATGGAATATGCAGGTAAAATGTGGCTATTTTCTATTTCCTAATTAATGCCACTTTTAATAAGGATTTGTGAGATTAAACCAAGCCGTACCCTGGACTGAGTGTGCCGGTTTTTTCCAGCAATCACTAAAAGACATTGCCATCTTTAGCATTTTATATAAGAAATCCAACCAGTCAGGGTTTGATTATTTGGCTTTTGGTGGACTTTTCCAAAGAATCTGAAGGGAAGATCAGAGAGTTTTCATAACTAACATGCTGCAATACCCAAATTTATAAGATTTCAATAGGTATTCCGCCCCACACACAGTTTCTTTCTGGCTGTGCTATTAGTCTTGGGAATTCTGTTCTTCATTTGCCCTTATCTTCTTCCCAGATGTCCCCAGGTACCATCCATCACCCTTTGTCCCTCTCCCCTCAATACAATTCAGCTTTATGAATTAACTCTACTTCTAGGATTTATGCCCTCATTTTTTTTCCCCAGTATTATGCTGATAAAGAGCCTTTCCTCTACCAGGAAGCAGTAGGAATTATCAATAACTCCTTTGTATTTCTATATTTGTAGAACTATTTTTGTAATATATGCCTATGTTATATATAATATGTTATTTTACACTGTCTCACTACGACAAAGAGATAAATAAGATCAATAACATACTCCTTTTCAAGAAAAACTTTTTTTAAGGCTAAATGAATAATTTTGTGGGATTTATAAAGTTTAGGCAACTTTATTATAGATGTCTCCCTTTATTTATTACAAATCTACATGTGCTAGTCCACATGTTTTTTCTGACTCCATGTAGACCTGCAGTTATTGTGCATAGTCTTAAAATTAACAACGAATAATGCAAGTAGAATCTTGCACTTGATTATCTTAAAATAAAGATTAGTTAGATTTGATGGGATGGAAGTAGTCATTTAATTATTTAAAATCTATTTAGCTGAAGTATTCATTCTTATGTGGTATAAATAAAATATTTCTGGTTTTGGAGGACAAATAAAACATCTTCATATATATGTTAGAGAGAGGTTATAGATAAAATATTCCTTTGTTGGAACTCTGTTTTTTACTGTACCCAAACATTTTGGAAAACTTCCATTTATGTGTCAAGGATGCTATAAAGATATAGCTTGCTTATATGCATGGATAGTTACATGTGACTATTTTAGAGAGTTAGTTGAAATTATGTATAAACTGTATTCACTGATTTATTAAACCCCACATAAAATTTTGGCACACGAGTAATTTTCTAAAAAATACATTTGGACATGGAAACATATGCTAAGTCTGACATACTACCTAAAAAAATATATTTTACATAAGTAAAAACCATCTGTAAAGGCAAAATGTCTAGAGCGCAAAGAAGATGGATGGAGTGTCTCTATGAGCAGTTGTGACTGATATTTCAAGCTATTGGCTCTCAATGCTGTCTACGTTGCCCCAGTTGAGTGGAAAAATAGTTTGAGCAAACTATCACAGGATGTGACAACTTTACCTCTCCCTTTTTACACCCGTTCTATTCAGGAGCCATTCTTTTGCAATGCCGATTATGGATCCCCTGAAAATAAGTTAGCGACAGCGTACCCAAGCCGACTGCTTGGAGAATATTCAGCAGCCTTTCAGTGTTTAGACATGCTGTTGTCTAGCCAGTCTTGGGCTGAAAGCATCCGCTGCACATAAAACTTAGCAAATCTTAACTAGAGTTTTAGAATGCAAATTAAAATTGAGCTTATCTTGAACAATTTGTTCCACTTAGTTAATGGAAGCCTTCCAACTACATTTTTCTATAGTCGTTCTGATCCTTTCTACTGTCATGAGTAAGAGATGAAATAATGTCTTGAATCTCTGCTCCTCTCATTTTCACATTACCCAAGTCATCCCCCTGACATGAAATGTTCAGTTCAGTCCAGTCCAGTGAACACTATCTGAGTGCTTGGCCCCTGTTTGCATCTAGAGAAACAAATGACAAGATCCCTGACCTTGAGGATGTCACAATCAAAAATGGAGTGATGTTCCTAAGGGTACTAACCATGTGCAAACAGGCACATTTCAGGGCTGTGATAGACAGAGAATACAGTTTGTGCAGTTTACAGCATTATCTTGGCTCTTGGTTCCATCCTGCTTTTTGTAAAGTCAGCTAAACTCTCGCTCTTCTCATTGTTTTCACCAGTCTTTGAAGCTGCCCTCTCTTCCAGGATATGTGGCTTAGATCTGCTTTCATAAACTGCTGTTCTTCCAGCTACTGCTCTTGATTAACTCCAAATCTCTCTAGTTCTTTTTCTCCACCTTCACTAAGCCTTTCTTTCACAGATTCCTGACCCCTGGCACGCCTGTCACCCCGTTGTTCGGTTTTCTGCCAATCAACTTTGAGCTGATTTTGAAATTAGCATTCACAAAGCCCACATTTGCATTGCACATACATAAGATATCTCCAGTCTACAGCCAAAGGAAGATGAGTATAATATCCATGTAATTGGGAAGAGGAGCTATTAATCACACAGTTTCCAGCCGAGCAGAAAGGACTGCCAGAATGCCATAATGATGAGCCAGGTGTGAGATTTTGTGCTTTCTCCTCCTCCAGCAGCAGCATTTTCTTTTAGTTAGTATCAGATATCACATTCAAAAAGAATGCAGGTGTGCACAATTTTAATAAAACCGAAAATAAAAAATAGCCTACACTTATAAAATAGATCAAATAAATATGTATAGGGAGAGCCAAGGAGGAGGTCAACTAGAAAGATGATGCTATTCACGTTGCAAAAGAATTAAGCCAATTTCTTCAAATGTGTGATTACAACTGCACCGTTTACAAAATGTCTTCACAGGAATTAAATATTTTGACTTGTGGAACAGTCCTGTGAGGGCAGCAGAACAGGTTACAGGCCTTTCCCGAGACTTCTTAGCTAGTAAATAGGGAAGATGGACATGCTGATCTGTTTTTCTCTAGTACCAAGGATGAGAAATAGGCTTCACCCTGCATGCCATCACCAGCTGATGAGTAATGGATTCTTGAAGCCCAAAAATTCAGAGTTCTTTAGTGGCAAAGAATACCATAATTAATTAGCTATGTCTGCCATGGGTGTGTGTGCCTTATATTTGTTATGCACATTATACTTCACTCACATAACTAACACAATGAAAAGGGAAGGTGTTTCACAAAGAAATGCAAATATGAAGCTTAAGGAAAAACATGTATGGCCAGCACTGAAGTAACTTTATATTTTAAAATACATGTTAAGATTTTAAATAATTTATTGGAGAAAGAAAACAAAAATAAATATTTAGTCCTTCTTTTCTCTAGCTTACTTCCACAGGACCAATATCTCTACATTTTATATAAATTTCTCCAACCACAATTGCTAGGTGTTGTTTCCCTTTAGTCCCTTTATTTATTTTACTTCTGACACACTTCTAAGTTTGTAGCAATTGACTGTTAATATTTTTAGGAGACCAGGAGAGGATATTGGTAAAAGGTAAATAAGCTTAATATTTCCTGCAGATATTAAAATTGGCTTGGAAACCATCTATGAATTAGCAGAAAAGTCATAGAAGGCTTTAGAATAGATTCAAAAATCTGGTGCTGTTCATAGGTTCACTTCCAAGTTCATCCTTCAGTTATAGCTTTTTCCCTATTCAGAAAACTTTGTGCTTTGTAGAGTGCATGAAATTATGGAAGTCATTGTTCAACAGATTGTGGTAAAAAAAAAAAAAATTGAAGATAAACTATATGTCTTCAGATGGATGGAGTCACAGCTGTTTCTAATTACTCTCAGTTAATGATAAATATTTGCCATTCAGCTTGCTAAGACTTGCCTAGAAATACCATTGGTGAAGAAATTTTCAAAACCTTAAATGCCTTCCTTTATCCAAGTTGATTTGGGGTTGTGCTGGGAATGGCGTATGAATATTTCTTTGGATGTTGCTGACTTGCGTGGTTCATGGATGAGAGGGAAGGGCTTATTGCTCAGGCTGCATTTGACTCCTTTAATCTGGAAATGCTTATTTGCAGACAAAGATTGGATTGTCAAAGATTTGAGTCCTGATTTTCATGTAGCCTAGAATATTGCTATTAAAGTGGTAAATAGTAAATTTATGTTGTGAACTTTAGTAGTTTTAAAAGGGTAAGTGAGGAGATGGTATGAGCTGATACTCAGCTACTACTGCATTCAGAAATGAAATGATTGCCATGTGTATATTCTTCGTTACATTTGTTTGAATTGAAAAAATTAAGACAGATTTCCTTAAGAAACAAAATAGATTTGATTTTTAGTTTATTTGTTTCACAGTGAAACATGAATTAGCCATTTAATTTATAAGTTATTGTGTTTGCTATTTTTTATAAATTAAATTAGCCATATCTGCAGCTCTATGGTTTGATAAAAATATGCTCAAATCACATAATTTTTAAATATTTCAGTATTCAGTATCCCACACACATTTTTTTTATATACATCAGAATAAGCTAGGTGCCTTTAAGAAAAAGAGTTAGGAGCATAATTAGTAGTTGTTTATTATGTCTTGGTAGTGTGTTTTTGGTATAGTTCCCAGAAATCGCTGATGCATAATGGGCAATTTCCATTTTTTTGCCGTCATTAAAATTGAAGAAAAACCTAATAGATCTGTCAATAGGTATATTATTTGAAATAATTTTTATTTAGATAACCATGTAAATTATTTACACCTAAATCAGAAGTTGTAGGAGTTAAATGAGTCATTGTAACAAATGTCTCTAATTCTTCTCTTATAACAAGACTTTTTGTGCTTAAACCTAATAAATAAATAAATAAATAAACTCATACTAAATTCTGCCTTATTCTAGTACTAATAAGAAATAAATTTCAAATAAAATTTTATTTTTGTACCTAATTTTGATCAACATTTGTAATCGACTGTTGATTTGATCAATTTTATAAAATCATAATTGTCGTGATAGCCCAAATAATAACATATTTTTATTTTCTCAACCAAAAAAACATAACTATGTGAAGTGATGGATGTGTTAATTAACTAGATGGTGGAAATCCTTTCAGAATGCATCTGTATATCAGATCACCACAATGAATATTTTAAATATCTTACAATTTTATTTTCCAATTATACCGCAGTAAAGCTGAAAAAAAAATTAAATGTCAAGAAAAAGAATACATTTTTAACACTTAATGCCTTATAGATATGGGAAAGAAAAAAATCAAATTTAAATTTATACGTATTTAATTTAACACATACAAATTTATATTATACACATATATAGTTGGTGCAGATAAGTATGATAGTGTGATAGGTATAAAACTTCAAAATAAATAAACATTACATTAGAAAAAGTTCTGTGGATGCAGTGGTATGGAAATACAAGTTCAAAAGAAAAGGAAATACATAAAATTTATGATTATATAAAAGAATATGCACATGTGTTTTTAAATGAAAGAGGGTGAATTTCAAATCACAATGGCATTCAAATTTCATTGTAGATATATACATTTATTTATTTATTGAAATTAAGTTTATTGAGGTAACATTGGTTCATACAATTATATAATTTTCAGGTGTACATTATAATTTGACATCTGTATATTCTATTGTGTGTCTACCACTCAAAGTCCAGTTTTCTTTAGCTATCATATATTTGATCCCCTTTACCCACTTCACCTTCCTCCTAAACCCTATATTTGACTCCCTTTACCCCATCTTCCTCCCTCCTCCTCGCCTACCCTACTAGTAACCACTAGCCTATAGTCCATGTCCATGAGTCTCTGTTTCTTTGTCCTGCTCATTTGTTGCTTTTAGGTTTATAGCCCATATATAAGTGATATCATGTAATTTTCAACTTTTTCTGTCTGGCTTATTTCACTTAGCATGATTATCTCGAGGTCCATCCATGTTGTCACAAATGGCAGTATTTCATCTCTTCTTATGGCTGAGTAATATGTCATTGGATATATTTAAAAGAGTAACTAATGTCCCTTTAAAACTTAATGTTAATATTTATAATATGCCAATATAATTAGCCCTTTTGCAGCCATTTAAACTAATGATGAAAAATATCAAACATCAATTTCAAATGTACACAGTTTTTAAACAGACTTCTAAAAATTCTTTCTTAAAGGCCATTACTCTAAAGCAATGGTTTTTAATGCTGCCTGAGACTAGATATTATTCACTTTTTTAAAGGATTACCATGAACATTACTTACTTCTAGAAATTTTGTCTCCTTAGGCCTGAAATAGGATCTATGTGGGTGTAATTTTCAAAATTTTCACCAGAAATATTAGTGTCTTCCCTTTCTTTTCACTACTGATCTCTCTGTTGTCCTGAATTGCTCAGGAATATGTGGTGTTTGGTCAGGAAGATGACTCTATAATACCAAAAATGGTACCCCAGCTCCATTGCTTATCAACTCCTTTTTGGGCTTTGAGAGTCATTTCCCTTCCAGTATTGCAGGGTCAAGCCCATGACATAATTAGTCTGTCATCAAATATTGAATGTGTATATCTGTACCAGGTCTGCTATATCTCCACACTAAAGAATGAGGTGGTATAGAGCTGGAACTAAAAACTGAGTCTTCTGATTCCTAGTTCAGGGTCCAAGACTGGACAATAGTTTTCTACTTAGGACAAAACTACTTGCTGCCTGTGATGGAAACAGACAAAATGACAAGCATTTGGCTTCTTCCCTAGCTCCTGTAATGCTTCAATAGCTTTACTGCTTGGCTTCAAATATTTTACATACTGCTCCAAACTCTAGTTCTCCTGGGTACTGAGATACACAGACATACTTGTCATAGGATAGTAACCCAATAAATGAAATAAACGTGATTTGTCTCTCTGTAATATCATGATAAATTATATATATATTTATAAAAATATGAGAAGAACCAAATCACAATTGTGAACAGGGGATTTTTCCAATGAAAAAGTTCCTGAAATAAGAGAATGAAAGTGGTAAATAGAATTAGGAAAGGACATTTCTTAGCACATATAAACAATATTCTACAAACTAATTTTAGCACCCCTACTGGATTTATCCTTGAATAGGAAGAAATAATCAAGACCTATTAATACTTCTGAAATGGACACATGTTTTAACATTATAACCTTTCTCAATTTATCTTGCCAATAACAAAGTCATTAGAACACTATCCTTTCAGAACTTAATACCCTGATGTTTTATCCACAGATGTCAGTCAAGTTTGGTAAAAATAAACCTTGAAGATTCAGTTATCATGCACTTTATTTTATTTTGTTTTATTCCTGAAATGTGCCCTTATAAATTGGTGAGTAGTTTTGTGAGTTCATGAACGCAAGAACTTGAACAGCCTCTAAAGTCAAATTAAGTCTAAGATTTTTTTTTTTTTTTTTTTTGCTTTTAGTGTTTTCTGGTATTCCCTACATGCAAATTCAGAAATAAAAGTAAAATATTCACAGTCTGGGAATAACAATCCTTAAATCTTACACACAGCTGCATAAGAAACTATTTTATAATTATGAACTAAAGGAGATAATGTTTAAGAAATTTCCTTGAAAACAATAAAGGTGGTGTTATTTATTTTCTCCTTAGCTCAGTTTCTCCCACCACTCCTTGAGAATACTATTATTTTTTCAAACTAACAGTGATGTTCAAAAACGAACAAAGTCCAACCAAGTGTACTTACTACTCAAACAGAACTGTGATTCTCAAGCCAGTGTAATACTATTTAGTGTACCAAACACTAGCCTACACAAAGGTAAGTTTTATCCCATATCAATCATTATCATCAGTATGTAATATCAGGTTCTATGTAAACATAATGTTTGAAGCACTTGCTTACCTCCTAGAGTATGTCACTTGATCTATGAGAATAGCTAGAAACATTATGGAATAAAAATACCAACACATTTAAGATGGTAGTAGGGATTCTAGGCTGCAACAAATCACCAATAATTAGGTTTCAAATGAGATATTTTCTTCAATAATATGAAATTGTCTACATAGAGTATTGTGCAATGAGCCATGTACAGTTTCATTTCTTATATTTAAATTTATAATTACAAATTTGTTTCAGAATAAAATAGTTAAGTATATTAAATCATAAGTCATTTTGGAAAGAAATAGAGTACTTAGTATATATATTTAGTATTTAGCACATACTAAAAGAGTATTTTTTGAAAAATATAAGTTCTTGGCCTTGAAAAAAGGTTACCATCTTACTTTGTAATATATAATATCATTGTATTTTAGGATGTCTTTTCAGTCATGATCAATTATTATGATAAACATTTATAAGAAATGTCTGTTGGCAATTTCTTTTTTACAAGAACTTCTAAACAGTAGTAAAATAATAGCAGAATGTGTTAGCCTTTTCAAATAACAGCAGGGCATTCTTAAAGGAAAGATGTAAAGATGATTTATAATGACAGCTATTATATGAGGGATAATTTATTGTTTAGCATGTCATACTTGAGTAAAAAAGAATTAAAATATGGGCAAATACATTTAAGCTAAATAGTGTTTACACAGTAGAAGAAGAGCCATCTGTAATATTCCTTCTGTACCTTTTGCTTGTATTGATCCTATAAATAGTATTTTAAACTCTACTATTTTCAACCCACACATTCTTCTACACAAAGCAGTATATAATTCCTAGTCCTTATTATCCTCTTTCCTATTCCTGTGCTGTGGCATCATGACTGAATTCGTCCTGACTCTGCCATTTATTCCTCTGATCTTTGTTCTGACTCCCACAAGTTGTGAAATTACTTTCAAGTAGTAACCCTGAGAGTCAAGGCTACATCTTTTTACACACATATGTTTATCACTTATTCTCTGAATTTAATTCAAAATATTATATTTTATTATACTTAATGAGGCAGCTATTTGTCACATGATTATTTTGGTTAATGCTAATTGCAAATATGGCAGAATAAAGCAGGATAAGATAAAAGAACTACCAAAGGGTGATCAAGGAAGGTGATTCTGATAGGTGATTTTTGAACCACTTTCTGAGTATCTTGAGAGCTGGACCATGTAGATGTTTGGGAGAAGAGCATTCTAGGTAAAAGATAGGTAAGGGCAGTGACCTCCACTCATGAGGGTGTATCTGCAGCTCTGACCATGTGTAACTAGCTACCAACCTGCAGTCAGTAATTACAGGTCACATTCTCAAAAGTAAGTCAGCTTAGCTATATCACTCGTCTTTCCTCTCTCTGCCTTCAGTCCATTTAAATTCTTTTTCTTTAAAATACTAAACACTTTCCTTCCAAATGTGGTCATTCTCCTACTCTATTCCCACATTTGAATCATTCTTAAATTTATTTTTTAAACTTTTTAAAATTCATTTTGCCTTCTTTTATTTATCTGCTTCCGCCTACCTGTAAAGCCTGATGGTGACCTTACTACTCTCCTTCTAAAGCTCTCCAACTGTCTATCCTTCTCTCTATCATTGTCATGATAAACAGCATCATCCCTGTTCTGAAGGTTGGAATCATGACATCATCTTCACTCTTCTGGTGCCATTTCTCCTCTCAGGTTAATAATCCAAAGACGTTTCTATGGAACTAAATTTTAGAGAAACATCAGTTATTT
This sequence comes from Pteropus vampyrus, assembly GCF_000151845.1. Lineage (NCBI taxonomy): Eukaryota > Metazoa > Chordata > Mammalia > Chiroptera > Pteropodidae > Pteropus > Pteropus vampyrus. The sequence continues at coordinate 6,131,044 of NW_011888824.1, read as the reverse complement.
GCTGGCTGGAAGCCAATATTTTTCAGTTTTTCTAGAAAATACCTTCTAGTGTTACATTTTATTTTTTTCATCTATTAAATGATAAAATCTATTCATCACAATCCCAGCAATGCTAAGTAAAATTTTTATGGTAAACAATGTCTTGCCAGAGGTTGGTGGGCATGACTCATTATTGTCAATGATCTCTCTGTACCAATTAGTTCATATAAACCTTGAAATTTGGGAGAGTGTTTTTTTAAGGTTCATTCAATGAGAAAAATCTAGAATAATAATAATGAAAATATAATTTTGTATATCATTATTTTCACTATAGTGTATAAAACTTTCATACATGAGTTATTGTATTGTGTTCAACAACTCTGTGAGGTGAATAAGGGTTAACTCTGAGGGACCTGCCAATGTGGCTAGAAAAATTATTTGATTATTTACATTTTAAATTTTAAAAACTCACTGAAAGCTCTATTTAAATATATCTGCATGAACAGATACCTGAGATTAATCTTCATTTTACTTTCTTTTTGTGATCCATTTTGAGTTCTTTTTTCCTTTAAATCCCATATGCTTACAGATGTTAATCCCCAGAGAGCATAATGATTCTCCCAACAGAAGCGGTTTGTTGCTTGGCCTTGCTTTGCTGAAACCCAGTTAGAGGCTCTGATGACAGATAGTCTGCTTGTCAGCTTTGCCACATGAATCCAAAGAAAATGGAACTTATCAGGAGCTGAGCCTCAAGCACTACCTGTGCCTCTTATTTGGGCCATTTCATGCTAGGTTTGGCAGAGGTCTTAGTCTTTCATCATTTAGTTCACTGACAGAAAGAAAAGGGAGCTGTTGCACTTTTAGGTACCACTCTGCAGACGGCTATATTGCAAAATAAACAAACAATATATTTTTAGGGCACCACCTGCAGCAAGCAGCTGTACCAAACAGAGCAGAACCACGAAGGATGTGATTTGTTCCATTTAACATGAAGTCTTGAGGTTTGAGAAGAGAGGGAGGAGAAGGTTCTATGTATACAACCCACACATCCGCAATTTAAACTGAAGCTGATTTTCTTTCTTTTTTAGATTGGAATTGAGGTATCATTATATCTTTCCTCCTTTCCCACCCCACAACCTCTGGTTGAAAACAATTCTATTATTGGGGTTATAACTGTTAACTGAGAAAATCATTTTTCTCTGCCAGTAAACTTCCTCTTTCATTCAAGGGCAATTTTCTCTCATAGCAACCTATACTTAAATGCCAACATCTGCTATATCTAAGCTGCATATAAAATGGTGTCTGGCATTTACACGATGCCAATGACATAATTAGAGAAACTCGTACACTTGGCTTACATAGAATTTTCTTATCTTATAGCTTTCATCAATTTCAGTCCTTCGGGATCTGTCTGCCTCTCTAAATGTGCCACACAAGTCTAAAATACTTTGAAAGCTGAATTTTTAGCTCTTATTCTGATTGACAATCAGTCTTGCATTAACTTCGACCCTTCTAGACATTAAAGATGTATAATGCATTGTGATAAATTCTATCATATCTGCATTGTCTGAGTACCTAGAATTTTGAGGCTGATGCAAGAGATATTTTAAGTACTTGCTTTTTTTCTCCTAGATTTAAAAATCTCATTCTCTTAATAGCTATTGATTCTAACCTCACAAACCAAAGTCACTATTTCATTTTAAGTTCTTCTAGGTGAGCTGGGATAAATATAATTAAATTATAGATGAATCTGGAGGTGATCCAAGTAGTTATAAATTGAGGTCATTTTAAGTACAGAGAGGGACAGTTACCTTTAATCTTAGATTGGCCACCAAGAACTATACAATATTTTGCTTTTCCTTGACAATGGACATTTTAGAAAGAGAGAGGAAAATGGTTTAATGTTTAGGAAATGAACTATAATACCGTTCTTGACTCCTATACCACTGACTAGATTTTTAGTCTGAAGGAGAAAAGTCCTTTGACCGTCTTTTTTGTGCCTCATTAAAACTTTTTGGTGGGACTTGTTCATGTTGCTCTAAGACTCAGAGAGGTGAAATAAAGGAATTATAAATCTGCATTGTTTCATGCATCCAACTAATAGAGAAAATCAAAGCCTGTGATCCAGGAAACTGTTTCCTCTATTATTTTCATCTTCATCATTAAGATGATGATTTTTAAGAATATTGGGCACAAAATAAATTCCTGCCAAAGTAGTCTCCAGGAGTATTGAATGTGAGTACTGAATGTGAGAACTGCTTCCATCTCTTTCACCTTTCTAACGTTTACTGGAAAAAGCTCTCAGACTGGGTTTTGCTAAATTATCTGCTTCTGAATCCTTGTCAGTCTGTCAAGACACTACTTTGTGACTCTGGGACAGTGCATTTTAACTGTATGTTATTGAAACTTTGGAAGGAAAGGAAATATCTTTAGTTCCAAAGGACAAAAGAGGACCTTTAGCGGGAGCCTCAGGTTCCACAAGAGTCTATTACATTATCTTTAATGATTAATTATAGTATACCAAATATTCTTCAGGACTCTCTGGGGAATATTAAAAGGAAAGAGAGTCTTTGACCATGAGGCTCAGCGAGTGTGGAATGAGGGAGAGGGCTGAGTGAGTGAATAACATATATTAAAAAAAAAGTGGGTGACAAAAGAGAGGATTCAGCATTTCAGATGATTGAACGTGTGTGTAAAAGGTTCAGAGACAAACATTAGGCATCTTCTTGAAGCCTCAGTTTCCTCATCTAGAATAGGCATAACAATAGTATCTACCTAATTTTACCTAACATTACATGAAATTTACCCTCCTACCAAATTTTTAATTGTACGACACAATATTTTTGACTATATGTGTGTATGCATGTACAGCAGATCTCTAACACTTTTTCATCTTGCTTGACTAAAACACTATACCTTCTGGACAGCAACTTTCAATTTCCTCCTCTGTCCAGCCCCTGGAAATACCATTATACTTTCTGCTTCTATAAATTTGACTATTTTCAACACCTCATATAAGTGAAATCATGCAGTATTTGTCATTCTGTGACTAGCTTATATCACATAGTGTAATGTCTTTAAGTTTTATCTGTGTTGCCATATATTTTTTAAGCTGAAATATGTATACCACATTTTCATTATCCATTAATTCATCTGTATGTGTATCCATTGCATGTTCATACCACATATTCATTATCCATTAATCTGTCAATTAATCTAGGGTGTTTCCACCTCTTGGCTGTTTGAGCATAGAATGGCACATATCTTTTCAAAATCCTGTTTTAAATTTTTTGAATTAAATACCCAGAAGTGGAATTTCTGGATCATGTAATGGTAAGTTTTATTTTTAATTTTCAAGAAACTTCCATACTGTTTCCCATCATAGCTATGCCATTTTACATTTTCAACAACAGAGAGCAAAGGTTCCAATATATCCACTTCTTTATCAACACTCGATTTTTTAATTAACCAATTTTTTTTTTTTTTTTTATAATAGCCATCCTGACACTTATGAGGTGATATCACATTCTGGTTTTGATTTACATTTCTTTGACTAGTGACATTGAGGATTTTTTCATCTTCCTGTTAGCCATTTGTATGTCTTCTTTGAGGAAATGTCTATTTAATATTTTATCCATATTTTTAATTGGGTTATTATTTTTTTGGCTATTGAGTTTTAGATATTCCTTATATATTTTAGAGATTAACCTCTCATCAGATAATATGATTTGCAAATATTTTCTCCCATTCTGTGTTTTTTTTTTTTTTAATTCTGTTGACTGTTTCCTTTGTTGTGCAGAAGTTTTTTAGTCTGATGTAATTCTACTTGTCTATTTTTGCTTTCATTGCCTGTGCTTTCAATGTCATTTCCAAGAAACCGTTGCCAAACTAATGTTATAAAGTGTTTACTCTATGTTTTCTTTTAGGAGTTTTATAGTTTTGGGTCTTATGTTTAAGTCTTTATTTCATTTTGAGTTCTCTTTTTTTTTTCTTTACTTTTTTAAACTGCTTCACTTTGATTTTTTAAATTTTAAATTCATTTTTATTTTATACTTGTAGGAAGTCATTTTTTTTAGTGATTAGCACTGCATTTTACTCAGCATCCTTAACAAAGCTACGTATAATCAGTATATTTAGCATCCTCCTGAATAATGCAGAACACTTAGAATGCTCTAAGTTCCCCTTAAACACCCTAATTTTCTATATCTCATGATTCATTGTCTATTATTTTATGTTTATAACTCTTAATTTACTGTTATTTTTATATTTTTAATGTTTTTGTGTTTTCTCCATGTTTTGAAGAACTTTTTGTCTTCTATTGCTTCTTCGTATTTTATTCTTTATTTTATCATCAATTTTTTTGTTACTAGCAAATAATTTTAACAAGCTTCTCTGGATAATGAATATTTAGTCTTCATACATGAAAACCAATATTTATTTTATCCTCACCTCTTAATGATAATTTATTTGGTATAGAATTCTATGTTGATATCTAGTTTTCCTAATCATTTTGAAACTGTTCTATTGTCTTCGGGCATTCGTTGTTCCTCAGAAGAAGTTGGCTCTGAGTATGCTTATTATTGCATTATAAGTAATGTGTCTGTCTATTTCCCTTAGAAGCTTTAAAAATTCTGTCTTTATCTTTGATATCCTGAAATATCACTGAAGGACATAATTAAATGTGAGTTTTTAAATATTATTTCTTACTTGACACTCAGAACTTTCTTTTTCATGGCCTTCTTTAATTCAGAAAAGTGATTCACCATTTTCTTTTTAAATATTATTTTATTTTTGCCTTCTGGAATATCAATTGTGTTTTGGAACTTCTTGTTCTTAACTATTATTTTATATTTTTCTTTTTTTCTCTCTGTGATAGACTTTTAAAATTTTAATGGATTTTTTTTGTAATTTCTATTTAGTTTTTTAAAACTCAGCTCCATTTCTCAAATATTTTTTTTCTTTCAGTTTTTATTTATTCATCTTTTTTTGTATGTTTAAAACATATTGGTTTTAAAGCATAATTTAGATGATCTATTATCCATAGTTTCTGGACTGGGGATCTTTATTATATTCACTATTTAAACCACAGCCGGGGGTACCTTACACGCTTTGTAATTATTTGCTATGTGCATCTTCTTTCAGGAGTTGTTCAGACTAAGGCTCTACAATTGCCCTAAGATGGGAAGGCAGTTTTGCATTGACCTAGCCTAACGTCCTACAGCCATGCATACAAGTCAAATCTAGATCCCACTTTCATGCATAGCTCAAGCATAATTTTCATGGTGACTGGCTCCATCTATGAATGATCCAGAACCACTCCTTAGGCCAATTTCTGTCCATGATCAAAACTGCCACTTCCTATCTTCTTTTTTTTGAAGAAAGCACACTTCCATTTCTTTATTATACCTGGGTAGTTTGATGCCAATTGCAATTTATAGTAAAACTTTTCTTCCTAGAGTGCATATTTAATCTTTATACACACAAAGATTACAATTTTTGCTCCGTTCCTTGTCTTGGCTTTAAAATCCCTTTTTGTTTATTGGACATGAAGCTTTCCTTTATTTTATTTTAAACTTAACTATGACTTGCATTTCACTTATATTTTACCTGAGACAGTATCTATATACATTCTATTCACCATATTGACTAGAAGTCTCATGAACGACTGTAATGATTTTGGTAGGAAGTGTTCTAAAACATTTTATGTATTTTCATGATTTATTAAACAGCAAAAAAATGAGTATAAATATATCTTTTAAAAAATTTTATTTTCAAGCCAGATATAGGAGAAAGAAACCTGTCCTCAGGTCCAGCTCTGCCACTTGGCTCTTGTCACTTGAGCAGATATCTGTAGAATTTATAATTTCTCCATCTGCAAAATGAATGCTATAATATTTACCTTAAATACTTCAGATACTATTACAAATATTATTTTAAAAAGTTGTTTTAAAAAATAAAGTAGCACCTATTAAACAACATATTATACAGTACACCTTCATTAAAGATATCAGTTATTTAATGAACCATATGAAATATAACAGCACATTCAAGGCCCATTGAAAATGTGTTGGAATGTTTTTCTGAAATCACATACCTATAGATAGTTAGGAATTTTGTGTCTTTATATATACTACCTATATTTTTATCTGTTTTTTTTAAAATAAGTTGATCATAAGTCACTTTTTGTCATTTGAGTCGTGTCTGCCTCATTTGACCAAAATTGTTCTTTTACTCTTTTCCAGCTTCTATGTCCTCTGCTTTTAGTCTTCTGTGGGCAGAAAAACTAACATTATTAGAACTATAAAAATAATAACAATAATTCATCATTGAGTCACAGACTGAGGGCCTCCTCTATGAATAAAATACATAGAATTGGTGAAATATTTGAGGTGCTCATAATGTTTTCACACATTTCCTGACTAGTGGCCATATTCTAGTGAATGTCTTTGGTTAAGAAGCAATTTATGAGTGAGGTGTTTATGTATAAAATAAAACCCCAAGGGTACATATTTCCCTTTACATATTGATAAAACAAACAAACAAACAAACAAAAACAAACCTCATTTTGCTGGGCTATTGATTAGTTAGTGATGAAACTGAAGTAGAGCCCAGTCCTATTCTACAGCCCCATATTCTTTCCAAATCCTTATGTTGATTCTAGTTACATACCATTTTGTTAACACCGTGAGAAATATGACCTAGAACTTTATTTATATATTATTTATTTTCAAAGTCAACTATAAAGGAGTAATTTTTAAGGTAATTTTTCTAGCCTTCCTACCATCCAATAAGGATAACATCTAGTTTGATATAGGTCATACCACTTAACTGTCTTCTACAACTTTTGGAGGGGAAATGTTATTAAAAAAAGAAAAAAAAAAACACCTCTTTTGGTATATTGTATTGGTATTTTTCAGATAAATGTCTTTGTGGTCTTTGACTTATGCTTGCTGTAGAATATATACTTTTCAAAGGTAGTAATTTTGTTGTTGTTCCTTTCTGGTTAATTTGCATCTGGCCAAAGCATAGCATATGTGCTCTGTTTCAATAGATAGTAATAAAGAATGGAGATTGAGAAATATGGGGACAGAGAGAATGAATGCTTGGAAAACCTGTAATTGGATATAATTTAGGATCTTGCAGTTTTCCTTTACATGTGAAAAAAGCTTATGTGTTTCTATCTAAAGCACCTTCACCTGTAAACAGGTGAGAAACCAGAAATAGAAATAAAG
>NW_011888824.1:6121005-6123783 GCF_000151845.1 Pteropus vampyrus | reverse complement strand
AGTGAGGTGTTTATGTATAAAATAAAACCCCAAGGGTACATATTTCCCTTTACATATTGATAAAACAAACAAACAAACAAACAAAAACAAACCTCATTTTGCTGGGCTATTGATTAGTTAGTGATGAAACTGAAGTAGAGCCCAGTCCTATTCTACAGCCCCATATTCTTTCCAAATCCTTATGTTGATTCTAGTTACATACCATTTTGTTAACACCGTGAGAAATATGACCTAGAACTTTATTTATATATTATTTATTTTCAAAGTCAACTATAAAGGAGTAATTTTTAAGGTAATTTTTCTAGCCTTCCTACCATCCAATAAGGATAACATCTAGTTTGATATAGGTCATACCACTTAACTGTCTTCTACAACTTTTGGAGGGGAAATGTTATTAAAAAAAGAAAAAAAAAAACACCTCTTTTGGTATATTGTATTGGTATTTTTCAGATAAATGTCTTTGTGGTCTTTGACTTATGCTTGCTGTAGAATATATACTTTTCAAAGGTAGTAATTTTGTTGTTGTTCCTTTCTGGTTAATTTGCATCTGGCCAAAGCATAGCATATGTGCTCTGTTTCAATAGATAGTAATAAAGAATGGAGATTGAGAAATATGGGGACAGAGAGAATGAATGCTTGGAAAACCTGTAATTGGATATAATTTAGGATCTTGCAGTTTTCCTTTACATGTGAAAAAAGCTTATGTGTTTCTATCTAAAGCACCTTCACCTGTAAACAGGTGAGAAACCAGAAATAGAAATAAAGACTTGAGAGATCATTTAAATTCAGACTTTGTATCTTGAGCATCAGTGAAGCAGCCATACAGAAAAGAGAAACTAGTGAAAGAAAGGAACAGAGGGGGAAGAATAATGACAAAGGAAAGGCAAAGGAGATGTCGGACAGTAAAGTGAAGAGCAAACACCAGAAAAAAAATGCAATATGCATGTTCTTCAGAGAAGCTAAGATTTACTTCAAATTTCAAAACATATTTAGATATATAAAGTCCAACTCTTTTTTCAGAAATAAAAATTATCAGTGACACATCTAAAAGAAATGGTGAACAGAATCAGAGGACAAATTATTATGAAATGGCTAATCGCTAAAGAGCCAGAGAACTATGATGACTAGTGTCATTAAAGAGCCAGATACTTAATGACCAGTATCTAGTGCAAGAGGGAAAACATTATAGTCATAAGTTAGAAAACTTCAAATGGCTGTTTGAAAAAAAGTAGTCACAGTATTAACCTGTTTATGATCTATAAAAGGTCACAATGTTTGGCTAGGGGCATAAACATTAAAAATCTTTATAAGCTAAAATTTTAACTTTTAGATTATGTGACATGAAGTTCATAGAGGCCAATATCTTTTAAGAACTCACAACCATAAGATATTATTATGTCAACTCGGTATTAAGTCTCAAGAAGAATTGTGTAAGCGAAATAATATTTATAGTCACTGCACTCATAAAAATGCTCTCAATATCTGTGATAAAATACAAACAAAATTTGCTAACTTTGATAAAATGTTTCCTCTTGATCTACATTTTAAGGGCAGTATAAACCAATGTTCACTAGTATCAAGATTAATATATTCCAACTTAAAATCATGACCATCAGAACCTGGATAAACTGGATAAAACAATGCTTTTTATTTTAATTTTATGAGATGACATTAGTAAAACCTCCCCAGTCACCACACACATGGAAGGCCTAGCTGAAAGGATTACCTCTGCCTTAGTCAGGTCCTTGCGCTTGACATATCAAACTGCATCTGCTGAGGAAGTGGCTTCTACAGAGCTATCCTGTCAAGCTTCCAAAGTTGTGGGTGGTGATAAGTTTTGACTGTACAGCCAGCATATGTCATGTTAAATTTTCAAGTCTCTAAGTAACAAGAATACACATTGTTCTCTGTTCAAGATTAGGCTTGATTTCCCACCCACCCTCTTCTTCAAATGCATTTTGGAACAAACATAAGTAAATACTTGACAGGTGAAATATCACCCGTGCCATTCACAGAAACAGAATGAACCATAAGTAGAAAGTGTTAATTCACTACTGCAGTCACATCCCATTAGCAGAAAAAGGATCATGTGTTCCTATCCCTATTAACGTAGAACAGGAGAACAGGAACTTCTGTTCCTGTGGGCAGCAAGAGAAGTCTAGATATTTCAGTGTGGGCCCAATGGGTACTTTTTAATGAGACTTCTTTACGTCTCCATGTGCTCTCTATTGGCTATGTTTAATTAAACTATCTCTTTATCCAGACTTGAATCCCTTCATCATTTCTGTACTACCCACATATCAATATCTCCTACACTCAAGGGAAGCTGCTTTTCTCGCATAGAGTTTAGTGCGGGAAAGGGAGTTTGGTAATGCAAAGTGGATTCCACACAAAAGTCTCAGAGAAGTGAGAACCTCATATAGAGAGCAGTCTGTGAAGGCCAAGCAGCAGCACATCACATATTGTAATCAGCCTTGTGAGTGGGTGTTTGACCAGTGTGCACGAACCAAATTTGATCTCCTCTTGCTTTTGTACTTGAAGAGCCAACACCAGCTTCTATTCAATCACTCGAGCATATGCACTGGCTTCAAAAGCAGAGACAAAAGGGGCAGCTGTTCTTATTCACAGCGAGTGGGAAAAACAGTCACTTTGCCGAGAGATCTAGGACTTGGCAGGAAATGAAGAAGCCCACATGGTTCTGGCTAGTGTACATGGGATTCTGATAGTATTGTGGAAAAACTGGGCTCCCTGTAATCCAGTAAAAATCACAGCATTTCT
>NW_011888824.1:6119180-6120955 GCF_000151845.1 Pteropus vampyrus | reverse complement strand
GAAGCCCACATGGTTCTGGCTAGTGTACATGGGATTCTGATAGTATTGTGGAAAAACTGGGCTCCCTGTAATCCAGTAAAAATCACAGCATTTCTAAAGGAGAATGGCTTCTTTACAGGTGAGTCTATGTAAGAAACTATTAAGTTTCAAAACAATAAAAACATAAAACCCAACAAATTAGGCATGAGCCTTTATATCATAAAATATTTTTCTCTCTTGAGTATTCAACTAACATTTTGTTTTCTTAGTTATGCAAAATGGAATTCAACATATGAATAAAGTTTTAAGAATGTACCAATTCCATAAAATTGGTTACACCTGTAATCTAATATCAAGAAAAGCAATAAAAATAACTACGTCTGCTTGAAATTTTGTGTTCGCATGAATCTGTTGAAAATATTTTACATTTTAAAAATTTTAGAATAGCTGTCAATAGCCTAACTACCTGTAGTGGAGATTCCTTAGCACTGGGCTTCTCAAAGTGTGGTACCTGGACCAGGAGCATCAGCAGCATCTGGGAACTTGTTACAAATGCAGATTCTCGGGCCCCACCCCAGTCTAATAAGTCAGAAACTTTGCAATGGGGTCCAGCGGTCTGTTTCAACAACTCTTCCAGGTGATTTCGATGCACGCTAAAGTTTGACACTCACTGCCTTGATTAGCAAAAGAAAAATGTCAATAACAACTCATCAAATATTATTTTTTTAAAATGGGGAAAAAGGTGGATAGAGACATTTTATAGAACAAAAGAAAAGATGAACCCACTGAAGAGAATCTAGAGTGAAAATCTGACAAATTTAATACAAAAACGTGAGTTCCTTAATCTGATACACAGGCTCGTCACAATAAGTTCCTCCTCTATGTTTGCAGTTTTATTCATTAGCCAGCCAGTCAGTCAATATTTACTGAGTTGCTGCTACATTTGGACGCAAGTAGGAAATAAAGACAAATATGATATCTAACTGCCATAACCCCAAAGGACATAAGATCCAGCCCCATGTGTCCCAGTCCCTATTCTTTGGTGAATCTGAAACTCGAACATGCTTTTTCTTATTCTAAAACATTATTCCACTACCACTCTTCCTTCTCCATCAAGCAGACTCTTAACCATCCTATAAAAGCCAGCTCAAATACGTGAAGTCTTTCCTGACTTCCTCAGATAGGGTTGGTTACTGGTTATTTCCTGTCCTGGGCTCTCACAGAAATGTTTACTTTACTTTTTTGTTTTGTTTCTTTCTTTCTATTTTTTTTTTTTTGCTCTTATAACATGATATTGACATTCATCTGCTTATAAGTTTAAAATCTACTAGTTTGGAGGCTTCCAAGGAAGAAAAACTGGCAAATAAAGTAAATACTTTAGTACTTGAGATATTTCTCATTTTTCACACAAAGTGACTTAGAGTAAATATATGGAAGGCTACTACGGAGACCTGAGCGACATAAAGGTTCTGCCTGTTTTAGTCCCCGTGGTGACTACTTTACACAAAGAAGGTAGAGAATCATTATAATTAACAGTAAAAGATACATTAAAGATGGAATGTAATTGTTTAATTTAATGATTTCTCAATTTGATTCTTTTGTCATTGCTCAAGACTGAACGCTAAAAAATTGCAAACCATGTTATATATGAGATCGTTTGCAAGAAGTTGTGCAAAGCAAATCATCCTAGTCATGCTACAAGCTCAGAATGTAGAAACTGGAAGAGATTTTAGAGATTGTTCTGGTCAACCCACTATGAAAGTGAGGTGACTTCAAAAAGGATGCTTTTCAAGGGG
>NW_011888824.1:6109652-6118465 GCF_000151845.1 Pteropus vampyrus | reverse complement strand
ATTCATCTGCTTATAAGTTTAAAATCTACTAGTTTGGAGGCTTCCAAGGAAGAAAAACTGGCAAATAAAGTAAATACTTTAGTACTTGAGATATTTCTCATTTTTCACACAAAGTGACTTAGAGTAAATATATGGAAGGCTACTACGGAGACCTGAGCGACATAAAGGTTCTGCCTGTTTTAGTCCCCGTGGTGACTACTTTACACAAAGAAGGTAGAGAATCATTATAATTAACAGTAAAAGATACATTAAAGATGGAATGTAATTGTTTAATTTAATGATTTCTCAATTTGGTTCTTTTGTCATTGCTCAAGACTGAACACTAAAAAATTGCAAACCATGTTATATATGAGATCGTTTGCAAGAAGTTGTGCAAAGCAAATCATCCTAGTCATGCTACAAGCTCAGAATGTAGAAACTGGAAGAGATTTTAGAGATTGTTCTGGTCAACCCACTATGAAAGTGAGGTGACTTCAAAAAGGATGCTTTTCAAGGGGGAAAAAAAAATGCCAAAGCCAAAATAAGAAAGACAAACCCTAGACTGAGATGATATAGTTACTAGATTATTGACCAAATGATTAGAAACTGGTATAGAAGATACATGTATGATTTTATATTTATATCCTTCTACTCTGTCTTTAGGTTTAAGGTATCTTTTTGAGCCACACCTTTTTCTTTTTCCTCAGGCCTTTTTAAACTTAAGAAAACCTTTTTTCTATGTTCTTATGTTCCGTTTGGGCTCCTTTTACCTATTCCTATTCTACTTGCATCTCAGGTTGAGCCTTCCTCCCTATTGCCATCATCTCTGTCTCGTAACAGCTCCCCAAGGTGGTTATAGCAGCTTTCTTTTCAAAATTACTGATTCTGTTTTCTCCCTCGTCTGATTTGTTGTTCTATACATTTATAGTCACATTTTTCCTCCTAAGCACTGTGTTCATATTGTCATATATGTTCCTTTTGCCTGTCATTTCAGAATCAAATATTTAAGATCCCCCTATCCATTGTCCTCATCCTGCTCTCCCAAATTCTCACTGTGCCAGGAGTAGGTTTTTAACCTGATTTGAAGGGAGGGAGAGGATGAGGGAGGAAGGAAAAAAGGGAGGGAAGGGAACAAGGGGAGAAGTAAAGAAGGGGATGGGAAGAAAGGAAAGGAAAAGGATGCAAGAAAGCAGATTAAACTGTGACTTTATATTTTTCTTTAAATTCTCCCCTTTCCAAATTCCACTATAGAAAAACTACTTTTATTCAAAGGATGGAATTAATTTTGCCTTTACATCCATATTTTCTTATGCTATATTCAGATTGTGCAAAAATCCCGATCACTTCTATGAAAAGGTCTCTAGAAATCACCTCTTCATTCCCATTGACCAGATGGTGATCTCTGCTCTCATCACTATACTCCTGGACACTTCAGCTTGATTTCCATTTAACCTCGCTGCTCTCAATCATTTTCCTTTCCAATCAGCACAAGGCACTGCTGCCAAATCTAGCTTTATTGCCTGCCCGTCCCCAAACTCTGTGTTTGCTCCTTGTCACCCCTGTGTAAAATTCAAATTCTTCACAATTGATTTTTCTGGCCCTTCAGATGAGTGCTTTTGCTGGTAGTTCAGGCAAACTGAGGTCCATAGCTTCTTATGTTGTTTCCACTTTTGTCCCTTATTTTCAGGTTGTATAGCTACTGGTTCCTGTGTCAATTCACAACTTTATATTTCTCTCTTTTCTTCTGAATTATCCAAGCTTACTTATCATATCTACCCATTCAGGGAGTCCACCCAGATCAAATAAGGATGGGGGAAAGTCACATAGCCAGCAATATCCAGAGGAAAGTTGGACCTAATTTGGTTTTTCAACTCCAAGGTATTCACCGCATTGATAACAGACAAGGCCTCCCTTAGGCCACTTCCTCATATAACACCGAACAAGCAGTCAGGAAACACACAATGGAAAAAAGCACATGGTAACAAATTCAAATGTGCTTTATAGTTTCTCTTTTAAATATTGATCTTAAAGGACTCAGATCACTGCTTTCCAACCTCTTCCCTGTGACTACTATGATTGCCTTGTAATCATCAGATGTACAAAATGTAGGCAGTTGTATATTGATACTTAATGGTACAAAATAAAACTCTAGAATATGATATTTGGATAAAACTGAGTATTTAGTGATCTTTCATTAAAAGGACTTAAAACCACCTCTATTGTAAAATGTACTACTACATTTACTAATGCATTTTGCCTTTCTTTAAAATACTGCTTTAACTCCTATTGTAACTAGTAAGATATAATTCACTAATGGATCAGAAAAGTAATATTCAATGCTGGCTTTACTTTTTAATATTTTCATGAGGCCTAAAAGCAGTGTGGAAGAAATAAACAAAAATATCTTTGCTATTTTTTTCAGAGGTCTATGTAAATGACTCCAAAGTTTGTAGATGACAAGATGACATAGTAGTCATTGAGTTAAAGTATTCATATTTTCAAGGTACTATTTGCTCCTTCTCCATATCGTAGCCTAAAAATAAACATAAAATTATGTGAGGTAAGTGGGCATGAAATAATTTTTAAAAACTATGGTGGTTATTATTCTCATAGATACTAAGATTTTTTTTTATGATTATAATAGAGACTCTTGGGATCCCACATATAATCACTTACTGTGAAAAACTCAGTTATGTGGTATAGACTCCAGTATTACAAGATAAACTATGAATTTGATATGAGAACCATATTGTTTTATGGCTTTAGATACCCACCCATTGGAGCAATCAAGCGTTAGGTAACTCATTGCAATGATCAGCCTATGTCACAATACAGGTGTTAGGGAACCCTGATCTAAACTTTACAATAATGTACACTTCACATCTTTCTCATGTCATATTCTTAGAATAGTACCCATTTGGAACTCTTCTAAGTCAGGACAGCATCATTTTGTACACAAATTTCCTGCCCTCGGGAGTATATTCCAAGTTGAAGACTAATACATATTACAAGACGATATGATAAGCAGTATTAAAGAAAGAAAGCCCAGATGATAGGGGAACTCAGATAAAGAACATTTAACCTACCTGGGGAGATTAAGAAAGCAAGGTGGAAGTGAAGTACCCCCAACTCAATCTTGAAGGATGAGGAGTTATCCAGGAGCATTAGGTGAAAGGGAAAAAGGAAAGGAAAGGGGTTTGAGTGTCTGGAACATAGGGAGTGCACTGAGGGAGGCATGCGAGGAGAAGCCAAAGAGGTCCAGAGACCCTGGAGGTGGACACGAGAGCTTGCCATCCCTTATAACCACGTTAATTATATACTTCCTGTCTAAAGACCTGTGGGGAAAGTACACTAAGAATCCAAGGGGACCTTGTGTGAGAAATAAAGTCCCCCGAGTTACATCTATGTCAATCCTACCTACTTGCTTGTAAACCATAAGAAGAATAAAGGTATGTTTTTTAAAATAATTTTTAAAACGCATTGTTTCTAAAAAGAAAGAAGAGATACCATTACACAAAATCAGTCACCGAAAGTGAATTCTGTAAATCTGCATCTCATACATACCATTCCATCAAGTGTTCTGGTATTTGCTTAAAAGCACTTCTGTTTGCATATATTAACACTTAATATATGGCATGTAGTTAAACAAGTATATGTGTGTATATATATCTTTATTAAGCATTATCTTTAGTAAAAACTAATGGAATGTTCTGCATCCTGGCATCTACAATTCTGGTATCCTGGCACACATCGTGAGTAGGAATAGTAGTCAAGGCTCACTCGTACAATCTTTTTAATGAAATCACCATAATCAACCACTCTGCAAGGCAGTATTCTATTCTTTTGTCCATTAAATGCCTCCCCTATCCCTTTTAACTTTGCACAAGTTGCATAGGCAGTGTTATTTACCTACCGGAACTGACAGCATTAAATTAGCACCGGCTAATTACTAGACTTTTGCCCGGTGAACTTTATGTTTACTCATTGAATCTGTTTATTGTTGCTGTTCCTGCTTTGGAACATGACTTCCCTAGAAAGCATTTCTTCATTCATCCTCTGCTGGAAACAGACAACGATTTGAAGCCAGCAGCTGCTCTTGAACAAAGCGGGTAGAGAGGCAAGAAAAGCTGCTGAAGCCATAACAATAAGCATATCATGGCATAATTACAGAAAATCTCCAGAGTGACCTGCACACATTCTATACCATACGGTTATTTTTGGTGCTAGAAACACAGAGCCGAGAGCTATAGTTTAATCTAGACACTTGCCACAGTATTCCTGCTAGCATGAAATTGATTTTTTTAATCCAGAAAATTAACGTGAATATTTATTGACAGAAATGAAGACTATATTTTCACAGTCAGCTAAGTGTGCCAGTAGATTTAATAAAAATATTTAAATTTTGAATTTTGTTTTACCTGAAATATATGAATAGATAAATAGAAGTTTTGTTTTCTTTTATATGTATGTGGAGTTGGATTTTTTGTTTGTTTATATTTTACTCTAGAAATACTTTTATAATATGCAATATATGCCTTTCAACCTTCTCCTCCCCCACCCCCAATTTTCAGACACTTTTTTCTGTGCTGTGTGGAAGGACTGTTCTCTCTTTCTCTTAATCTGTTCATTTGACTTTGACCAGGTTAATAGGATTTACCGCTACTGTAGCCTCGCCAGGAAAAACATATTGTCAATATGGATAGTACCCTGTGGTCTATCAGGAATTAATAAAGTGCCCTCTCTGTCTCTGCTTCTGAAAATAATTTATTCTGTAGGAGATTTCAATACAAATGTACGTCAGCGAGGTGTACCAGCTCAGAACCCCAGCCTCCTAAACTCACTGAGGGGTTTCTTGGGGCAAATCTAGTCTTACTGGACATTGGAATGAATCTCTAATAAATATAAGTATGCCATCACTCCCTTGTAAATATTTTTTATGCAATCCCACTTACTTTTGAGACTTTAAGAGGTTAAATGTGGTTCTGGGCATTCACAAAGTTCAGTATTTTCATTTGATAACAGTCACCCGAATAACCAAACCCTAGTCCGTGTCTACCCTCAACCAAGAGTCCTGGAGGATGCTGGGCAGCCTCCCTTGTAACTCAAGAGGGAATGTATTTCCAGAAGATTATGATACAAAAGAATTCTCCACTTTAGAATCACATCAAATGAAAAAGAAAATAGAAGACAAATTCTGCTAAAGAGTGAGGGCTCATAGAACATATAGGTTCATATAGTAATAGGGGCCAATTACAAACTGGTTTAACATCAGAGTTTTCTCCACGTCCTGTGTCCTAGCCCCAAGCTACCCTCGGGTCCCTGAGACCTGTGGGATTGAAAATATCCTCCCAGATTTGATGTCTTTTGGGATAAATACTAGGAGTTCCCCTCTCTTGCCTGATAGTACTCTATAGCAGGCCTTTCTTATTACTGGAAGCCAAATAAATCCCCAGTAACAGAAACAAACATTTAACTCTGTGTCACCCCAACAAATTAAATTGCTGAAACCGTAGCCACTTTTAGGTCTCTTCTTGAGAATCAAAGAAACTGACATGTTGTCTCATCGACTTGATTATATATGTGTACAAAAAAATAAAAGAATCTATTTTATGTAGGAAAATAACTAGCAGTAGTGGTATAGGTCAAGAAGACTGAAAAAGAACAATTTAGGGAACTTGTTCAACAGCTGGCAGAACCACGACTTATTTAGGCCATTGTTATTTCTTTGTCACTTTTATGAATGTGGGTTACAAATGAGCTCACTTGGGACTTAGTAAGTGCCTCAGTAAGCAAAGAAGACTAAATAAAAAAAGAAAAAAGAAAAGAAAAAGGAATCTTTTCTATTGACACCGTACAATCGTCAGTGAGTTATTTTTGCATCCCCTCTGTCACCTCCATTATGAACTAGAAATCATAATATTAATCAGTTTTCTCCCAGGATTTCCTTAAATCTTAAAAAACCTTTTAAAATTAAAGTGCAATAAAATCACTAAAAGACTAATAGTCAGAACACATTACCCGAGCTTCTACAGAGTCCCTAGGCCTTACAGTGGCCAAAAAAAAATCAACTACACTTTCAGAATGCGAAGGTAACTGGTCAAAAGCAATGAATATGACAAAAATAATGGCAGAATTAGGTGTGAGAATCAGATGAAAAATAAGGGAAAAAAAGGTTTTGTGCATAAATATAATTAGATTAATTAGATGATAGTGTTTCTGGCTTAATCCTTGGTTACTCAATAAATTTTTAACATAGTGGCTCATTAAGCACCTAATATCTAACATAGATCTTGAGTTTTTAGCTCATAATTTGTGCCATCAAATGAAATATTTACTTTTTATATTGCAGTTTAAGTAGACTTATGTGTCTTTCTTACACTAGTACTCCCCTAATTGGTAAACACGACACATTATATAATACTTACTCTGAATAAGCAATGCTTTTGTGAACTCCAGGAAAAACTAAGGCAGAATTTCAGGCCCGCAAAATAAATGCAGTGTAACAGGCATTTGTTATTTATAGCAATTAAGCTAACTTTATCTACCTATATTTTTTTATCCCAAATTGCTAAATTTTATTGTCCCTATAAAGCATACTGATAGTAGTGTTTCTATTGTATACTAACAGAGATCAATAAAATATAATTTCAAAAACACTTCCCCTAGGAAAAACTCAGGCCTTCATTTAAGACTACCCTCATAATTCCTGTGTCTCGCACACTGACAGTATATGGACTTGTAACCTATCTCTGCAGCTGGTCAATCTAAATGAGCCAGAAATGATACATGGGTGTCCTATGCTCAGAAGTCTTAGCTTGGTGTGGTTGTGCCATCTCTGACTTGATTAAAAGTACACCTGTGACCAAACAGGTGATGAAACATGGAGTAAATACAGAGACAGATGGATTGACTGTCATAATTGTAGTTTTACTCAATTATAATTTTCACAGGTTCCAAGTGACTTTTTTTACAGTTTCAGTCATCTCAGGAAGTCCCAGTGGACCCTGAAACAGAAGAGAGAGAGGCATCTGGTTTTTGTCTAGGCCAGTTTACAATGTGAGCACTTCAGAGAGTTGTGCTATAAAGAAGCAATTAGCTTCTTGAGTCGAGGGTACCATTTAGAATATCTAAACTACTGTGCTTCATCATAAAATCGACCTTTTTAATTTTTTATGTCTGAAATTTCCGCTATTGTTAGCATAAAAAAAAAATTATAGCTCCAGGAAAAATATGGGAAGGAGTCATAAAAGGCTATGCTACCCTGAAGGAATCATCTCCACTTGGATATAATAAGTACCATGTCATAGAGTACCCTGTGCTTAATTTTTAAATAATTGGTATCATTAAATAACATAACAATGACATAGATCTGTGTAAGAAGTAGGCAGGCAGTACATCTTAGATTTATAGTCAACTTACAATCATGCAGGATAATTGCTTTGCTCTCTAGAAAAGAGGTCCTTTTCTCATTATTTTTGACTGTCATTCCTATGCTGTAATCATCTTAATGTGATAGTAATTTATGTACTGTATTTTTAAAAGCTGTATCAGATGTGCCATTTTAATTTCTCCATCTAACTACAATGTTTCAGCAGGAAAAAAAAAGTTATTTTCTTGTTCATTGGAAAAAAAAGAAAGGGAATTTATTTAGGATGAAAAGAATTGCTACAGAAGGTCTTATAGGTCATTCATGCAGTCTACAGTTCTGTCACTGCCAATAACAACATAGCATGTTGTCTAGAAAAGTGTAGGGGTTGCATAGGATAAAGGTTGAGAGTTAAGTTATATTCCAGTCCCAGCATCTCCATTTATTAGCTATATGACATTAGACAAATTTTTTGACCTTGTCGTACTTCAGCATTCCTTTCTGTAAAATGGGAATGCAATCTCGTTAGTTGTATATCAACCCCAAAGTCAATATTAAAGCAATAATTTATTATCTCTCAGAGTTCTGTTGGTCAACCAAGCTTAACTAGGTGGTTCTGGCGTAGGGAATTTGGTCAGATGATAACTGGCCTAAAGCTGAAGTCATCTGGCCTGGGCATCCCAGGCGGTTCGGTCTTCACGAGGCGGAAATTGATGCTGTCACTAAGGACTCAGGTGGGAGGTGAACCAGAGTGTCTACTTATAGCCTTTTCCTGTACCTTGGATTTCTTATAGCATGGTAGCTTACTTTTGAGGGGGAGCATATTCCAGGATAGTGCCTTCTTAGAGACCCGAGGACACTGCGAGGCTTTTATGACATAGACTTGGAAGTCCCAGATTCATGGAGTGAAGAGTTAGTCTCTACATCCGGATGGAGGGAGTTGCAAGATCACATTGTAGAAGAGCATGTGTAATGGTAGAGATCATTGAATATGACGGTAGAGATAATTGTAAACATATTTGGAAAATATAATATGCCCTAGGCTAACAATTATCATATCTACCCTCATAAGGTTTGGAGGGAGAATATATGAGTTAGCAATGCTAGGCAAATATTTAAAACAGTACCTGGCATAGCCCAAGTTCTCAATCTACGTTGGCTATTAATATTGTCCTCCAGAACCTGGAATATTCTGCATTGTATTCAGATCTTTTTATTCTCTCTGCTGTTTGTAACTGTGATCTTTTAATTTTTTCTCAGTATTTCAAAATTAACATTTCAACCTGTATCTAATCTTATGGACAGGGGAAAAGAAATATCTACTGATTTTTCAGGCTTAGACAACTGTGTAATTATTCACTCTGTTCGTGTTTTTCATAGTTTATAGATTGTGAATTTTTTCTCCTAAGGAGTTTTCCATATTGCTGAGTCCCAATACCTTCTTTCTGTGCCCTTTCCCCACTACCCC
>NW_011888824.1:6091772-6108407 GCF_000151845.1 Pteropus vampyrus | reverse complement strand
TTGAGAGAGAAAAATGCATCCCCTTCCTCAAGTAAAACCAATGAGAAATGTGTCAGAGATTGAAGCTTAAAAAATAATATATTCATTCAAATATTAGGAGTTTTCCATATTGCTGAGTCCCAATACCTTCTTTCTGTGCCCTTTCCCCACTACCCCGTCACCTCTACTTCTGAAGACAGGTTGTGGCATGTGGAAACTCCAGTCTGTAACAGATCAGTTCCAGTGATGTATAAAATCTTACATAAGTGATGAAAAGATGATCATATTTTAAAAAATTAAAACAGCTCTCGAGCCAAAACATAGTAATTTTATATTGAACTTTACATTACTGGAAAAATGACTTAGTTTAATTAGCAAATTCTTATTGTTACAACCAAAAATCCTATAAAAAGTTAATAATGATCAACAATGTACAGCTTTATTGTTATTATATCTAAAAACAACTGGAACAAAAGTTAAGTTTTCTTTTTCTTGCACTGTGCTAGTTAAATAGGATTTAGAATCTAACAGAATTTTTTGCTAATAGCAAATACTAAAAGAAATATGTATTTATAAAGATGATTCATCGATATCTTTTTAATTTCACATTTTGATGATTTCCAACACAGCTCACTCCTAATATTCAGAATAACTTTTTTTCACTCTTTAAGTGCGTGACTCTGGTTATTGTTCTACAGTTGAACACTATGGGAATTAGATGAAAAATCAGGCAAAATCATGAAAGTCGCAAGGGAAAATAACTCATGCATTAAATATTTTAATAGGATCTCACCAAGATGTAGGAAAGACATTTAAAAATATACTTTACTCTGAAATGATTAGTATTACTTTCGTTCACTTGAAATCTCACTAATAAAACCCAAGGTGTTGAGTTACATCAGTAAGTCTCTACCCAGCGCAAGGATTCATCACAACTGAGAAATTAAATTATAATCACAATGCAGAAGATTTTCTGTCCAAAATCTAGTTCGGCCCCTTGTGAATGTCAGATAACTGACTTGGGCCTCAGTTTGTAAGTGGATAGCATAATTTTATTTTTACCAAGCTTCTTCAAAGATAAATTGATAATTAAACTAAATGATAGCAACCATCACTGACCAAAGATGTAAGTGTGCCCCAAAAAACAATTACAGATCAGCTTAGTGATGTTTACCTCGAAACTGGCTTACAGACATTTAGAGAAAGCAAGACATAAAATACTTGACAGAAATAAAATAAGAGAGAACAATATACCTAAAAAAAAAAAAAAACTGGGTGCCCTAACAGAGAGCTCATTTTTTTATCCTCAGACAACAGAATATTAGGGTGTTTTCCTTGTATTTCCCCTTCACCCCCCAAAAAAGGAATTTACTAGATCAGGGTCTTCCTGTAGAAATCATCTCTTTTATGATTTATAAATACTAAAATTAGAACATTTTTTAAACAATGCTTGAGAATTTTGAAACTTTGCAGACTAAGCCCTATAAAGCTTTCGTAACTAAATTTATTGTAAATTATTTCATTTATTCATGAAATAATGTTATCTAGAATTTTTAGCACAGAAAATAAAATCCTGGTAGAGAAAACTAAAGATATATAAACCAGACCACATACATATTACAAAAAAAAAAAAAAAAATGAGCCTCAAGTTTGGAATTTTGCTGTTTTTTTTTAATGTCTTATCATTTTTTTTCTTTGCTTACTTCTGTTGCAATGCTATAAATATGAGAAAGGATATTAAACTATGTGATCTTATAAAGCCTTTCTTAGGAACAATTCATTGACCGTGACTTTGAGATGCTTAACCTCAAATATCTTTTCATATGAGTTTTAGACATATTGAAAAATACTCAGAAGATTAGTTATACATATATTTATTTATGATTTTTTCTCTACTAAAAATTTGGGCCAGTTTTATAAAATTTAAATATGATATAATATATTATCAAAAAATAAACAGAAAGCTATGTATTAAAGGAAGCAGAGAAGTAAATGGATGTAATTAGTTAACTGGAATTTATTACCTATAACACTGAATAGTAGTTTTTCAGGGGAAAAAAACATGATAATAGATGTAAACAATTTTTTATTATTCTAATTAACAGTAACATACATTTACATATATTGCTTTTCTTTCTGTCATTACCAAAGTTTGAGTTTTTGTATTTTTTACATTAAGACTCTAGAAGCTTCTGGAATTGCTTTTGGCTATCATCAGTTCTGCTTTGATGACCAATCATTTAGTTTTATATATTTATCAGGATTATTGCATAGCCTAATAGAATAGATCTTAATAAAGATGTCACATAGTTTTAGGATTTGGAAAGGGAATTAACTCTGCCTCTCCATTGCAGATTGTGCTAGGGATTTGTACTGGCCTCCGGAACAACAGTGAGCCCACATATGACTTCTACAGAGATACAGAGCCCTTGGACATAGCTACAGTTTGATCCATTTGTGTGTTTAAAATGTTCTTCTTCAGAGAATACTTTAAAATCGGGTTATATTTAACTGATAGATACAAATAAATGCAAGTACTGCTATATGTACAAATTTAGCTATATACTAAATATACATGATGAAAATGGCATAAAATATCAAAAACAGACACATGAAGTATTCTGAACTGCATTGGAAACCTTTCTGAATATTTAATAGTTATTTTCTGTATGGATAAATATATCATATTTTGAATATCATGAAAATCTCCACCTTATAAATCATAGATAGGAAAGTTCAACCTTTAAAATTGTGACATATTTGCACTTAAATGTATAAGGACAAACAACGAAAAGACCATTTATGTTGATTTGAATGATTATTGCAAGCGCTGTGGATTGTCTTCATGAATCTCATATCTGGTTAACATGAACAGCCAACAAATTCTTGCCAACATTGTTTTCATTTTCTTTCACAATGGAGCTTCTTTAGATACATTACAGAGTCTAAGTAAAGTGTCATAAAAGGTAATTTGTAGCCAAAAAAAATGTGAAGGTTAGTAAGAAAAAAAATAGACTCATGATGCTTCTTTCCAACTTCAATATTCATCACACTCCTGGTCTGCCTGCCTTGATTCCGGTATTGTCCTTTTCCTGTTAAGTCGACAGTGCTTATTAGCTTTCTGGGAGCAGCAGAATGTAAAATTACTAAAGCTAAATTGACAGTACAATGCTCTACCATTGGGCATTATATCTCCGTGCCCCAAAGACAGAGTCTATTTAGTCATTAAAAATGCAAACATGGCATTAAAAATACAGAGAAATTATTTCAATGCTATGTGGGTAATTTTCCAAATCAAATATGTCCCTTAAATGTATGGTTTCATAAAGTTAAATTTGGCTCACTGCTTTACTTACATGATAACATTTTTATTTAAAAACAAATTAAAAATAAGCTCTGTAGGCTTAGAAGTCATATTGAGCTCATGTGCCGAATAGAGTAAATGTTGCATGCAAGAAAAGGGCATTACTGCTTGTTTCCATCATTCTACTGGGTGTATTTAAATTCAGATCCAGCCAGTTCTGTGTCTTTCAGAAAGTGTAAACCTTTTACAAATGTATTGTCACCAGAAGACAAAAACTGCCATCTGGAACAAACCAATGATCCCTGAAGACTACCTCTGACTGTCTTACTGGAGGAACCTTAAAAGGTTGATATAATACACTCTCCAAAGTGAAAATTACTGAAAAAAGAAAGAAGAAAAAAAATTACTGTGTGAAAATTTCTTCCAGACCTCAAAAAATGAGCATAATCATTGAAGCTCGAGCACTGATTACTTACCATTCTTTCCTTTCCTGGGTAACTTTAGAAGTCATTTGCCTATGATGACTTTGTATAGCAGAATATTCTATTTTGTTGGGTTATTTAATCCACACATTTCTTTGATTTTCACTTGATACTTTAATAACTACATTAATTCATGCATTGATTGTACCTGATCTGTGATACTATAAGCAAGAGGGGGAAAAAAATTAGAAGATTGTACAACATAAAAACTGACAGCTCTGATAAGTGTGTGGAAAATATTTGTTAGTCCTGGGAGTGCAAGGCTAGTCGTGATGGTTAGTGCCTTTAGCTGAGGACTAAGGAAGTGACCCTACGTTAGCTCTGGCATATCTGTTAGGAGATAAGCTATCTTGTCAGAATACAAATGTGAGACATAATTGAGAATCTGCCAAGAAGCATAAAATTCACTAACAAATACTTCCTTTGAATAGTTTGTGGGTGAATCTGAAACAGGCCAGAAGAGATTTGGATATATGTTTAGTAAATTCATTGTCATATAGGAAGCAAAAAAGGCTTTGGAGTATATATTGTGCAATTTTTATCTCTACTATTTGAAAGTAGTATCTCTGGACAATAAATAAATAGATGATGATAGATGATAGATAGATAGACAGACAGATAGATATAAAGAACGAACTGACTATATGTATGGTGCTGGAGTGAAGCATTTGTTTTTCTGGACCATGATAGCAGATACCAGAATGGGTGTTCCTGGAAAATATTGCCATAGATCATAAGGATGGCCCAAAGAGCATTCATAATGACAAAAGGACTATTGTGAGACTAGACTCACTAAAGCATTGAAGAGAATTTGAGAGAGAAAAATGCATCCCCTTCCTCAAGTAAAACCAATGAGAAATGTGTCAGAGATTGAAGCTTAAAAAATAATATATTCATTCAAATATTTAAAAAAATCATTCTATATAGGAGATACTGTTAGGTACTTCTTAGAAAAACATTAGGGAAAGAATCAGAAGACTGTGAGAAGAAGAAATTAAAAGCATTGGTGACAAATGCCATGACTACAATATCTATGTTCCAGAATATTCATGGAAATTAAACAATGTAAATTAAAATTTAAATACAGAATTACAGATATGATCTCTAGGTATACCCAAGGTTGATCAGAACGGCTTATGATTATGGAAATGAAATGCAAACTTGTTCCTCCAAAATATCATAATGAAAAAGTAAGAGCATATGAAACAATATATAAAACTATGCATTCTACTGTGGGAAAATAATGGATAGCATTTGATTGATAACAAAAGGCAAGAGTGACAATGAAAGAAAGAGAGAGAAGAGAAAGTGACTCAGTGATGACAGTATATTACAATTCTCCTAAATAGATGGTTAAATTTTCTTAAGACTAGTTATGAGACACAATATCTTAATTCTTTCATTATCTGAACAGCTCATATGATATATGGCCTGATAGAACCATAGTTTCTAATAAATTCTCTGCTTAGATTCCTGATGATTTTACCTCTCAGCAGGAAGATGAAGCAACAAGGGAAGTATTTTCTGCACTTAGTTCTAACCACCCAAGAAGAACCAATTAACAGTAAAATGGAAGCAAAGAAACTCTCTGTGAATGTGATAATATTATCTTAATGTTTATAATGGCCATGGATGATATGCGTGATTTACTCACAAATATATCCTCTGCTCTTAAAAAAGTTTCTGTTAAAAGATATGAGCCAATGACCAAAGCCCTTAAAAGGAATATCACTCAGAAAGAAACTAGGTGCACCCCAGAACAAACTTCTGATCATACAAAGATGAATTTATAATGCCAAGAAGAGAGTCTTCTGAGCTCTCATTGAAAAGGAATACATATAAAAGATTAAAAGTCCTTCAGTTATTAAGTAAAGCAAGCTGAGGCCTTTGAAGAATAAAATAGAATAATAAAAATGATTTTTTTCTGATATGTTCAGAACAAGATACAAATATGAGAGAATGATTATGCTACTAAGATAGTTGGCAATAGTATCAGATGACATGGTAAGTGTGTAAAAAATACCTTATTAAATACCTTATTAAAAATACCTTATTATTCTTATTAAAAATACCTTATTTTGAACCTAGTAATCACCATCTCCATTAGGTGTTCAAAGTTCCAGGTTTAATGGTACATCTTATGGTTTTACTCTGACTCTGAAAAGCTTATTTGCCATCATTTTTACTTCAGAAATCTTCTTTTTTTTAGCTTCAGAAAATCATTACATAATTTGCCTATTTCTAGTCTCCCAATGCCTACAACTTTATAATTCCCTAAATGTTACTGAAAGCATCTCAGCATTCTTATTCACAAACTTTTTCAATACCCTGGGATACAATTTTTACTAAGCAAGAGACTTTAATCCCTATAGAGTTTCTAGGTAGTCCTCTATCATTGCATCTTGGTATTCCTCTATCATTGCATCTAACTATACAAGAAGAGAAATCGAGTTTCATAGTAGGTAGTGAAAAAAAGACTTACGTCTTAAATTATGGGCTTTGTTTTGTTTTATTTTGTTATATCTCAGTTATATTCAACATACTTACCTCTGCCTTACATAAACACATAGTAGAGATGGAAGAAGAAAAAACCAGTGTGATACATGACAGAGTGAACATTTAAAATAATACCTATAGAGTGCATTTATAAAATGTTTCCTGTGTGTCATGTATTTCAAAGAAACAGTTTATAAAGCTCAGTTAATCCTCACAGAAATCCTATGATATAGGTGTTATTATGATCCTGTTATATTGATGAGGAAATTGAGGTTCAGCAAGATTAATTTCCTTGTATCTGATGGTAGCTAGTAAGTAGAATAGCAAACTTTCAAATTCAGAAAACACTTCTCTAATTGCCATAATGAACTGGCATTAAGCTTGGTTCCTTCTTAAGAAAGCCTGTAAGAATAGCTTCAACAGAGCACAGGGTAAGGTATATGGTTTAATCACAAGAAGTCACAAGAAAAAACTTCAGAGAATTTTAGTTGACATCCAGCCCTATATGAGTCAGCAATGTGCTAAAGCTTTCAAATAAAGACAAAATAGGTTTAAGTTACCTTAAAAGATCTCAGAATTTCAAACAGTGGAGATAGGTAGAGCTCACTCCTCCACATTTGGAGTATTGTAGTTGCTTCTAGACACCACATGTTAGGTGAAACTAGGAAATGGAAATCATCTCCAAAAAAATAGAGACATGGAAGAGATTTTTTTAGAGCCATTGTGTATGAAAAATCATATTAAAAAGGCTGTCACCTGGAAGAGGTGTAAGGTTTACTCTGCAGTTCAGGGTGCGGGGGGAGGTAAAAATCTTACAGTGAATAAGAAGTAATTTTAATAATCAGAGCCATTCAAAAATATAATGGAAGTGAGTACTCCGCCAATACAGTCACACACCACTTAACGGCAAGAACAGGTTCTGAAAAATTATCGTTAGGTGATTTTGTCATTGTGCAAACATCATAGAGTGCACTTACACAAGCCTAGATGGTATAGCCTATTGTATACCTAGGCTATATTGTATAGTCTATTGCTCCTAGGCTACAAACCTGTACAACTTGTTACTGTACAAAACAACATGAGATTAAATCAAACACAAGAGAAAATGATGCAATCAAGAGAAACTGTAAACATGAGATGCATGAGGCTGCTGCCAGCTTAACACAGCATACTGTTTTACAGCAAACTTTTTTTTAATAAGTAGAAAGAATACTCTAAAATAACAATGAAAAGTATAGTAAAAACATAAACCAGTAACATAGTTGTTCATAATCATTATCAAGTATTATATACTCTTCATAATTGTATGTGCTATACTTTTAAACAACTAAATGCACAGTAGATTTATTTACACCAGCATCACCCCAAACACATGAGTAATGCATTGCCCTAGGACATTATGATAGCTACGACGTCACAAGGTGATAAGAATTTTTTAACTCCATCATAATCTCATGCGACCACTGTGGTATATGCACTGGTGGTCCCATAAGATTATGTCGTTATGCAATGCATGACTATATAAGGATTCAAGGAATGTTGTCTGGTTACCTGTCAGAGATGCTATATGGAGGATGAGTAAGTGACCCTGAGTAATTGATGTTTCTATGAAGTCTCTTAGCTCATATAGCAACTTTTAAGTTGGCTTGAACAAAGTCTACCTGCTTCTGAGACTCAACTATACTGTCCTCAAAATGGTCTCCTAAATATGTCCTTTCTATCAATGTAATTTCTTCCCCAGAAGAATGTATACCTGACCCTGACATGTTGTTTCCAGCCCTTTTAAATATCTGCTTTGTGAACTCCTTTTATAGCTGTAGTGGCTCTAACTTCAAGAGATTGAGATATAATCTATATAGCTACTGAAACTGAAGGATCTAAATTAAGCTAAAGCCTCTTGGTTTCCTTTAAAAATTAGACCAGAGTTCTGAATAGAGCCATAAGCACAGTCATAAGTTATTCAACCAGAGGTAGTGCTTTGATTGATAAATCAATTTGCAGGAATATATTAAATGATTAATGAATCTGTCATATCAACTAGGACACTTGCTAATTGTTTTCAAGGTTCCAATAAATGTAATGGCAATTAATTGCACCTGCTATAATCCACTTCATACTTGCAGCTGACATGTAAGTTTAACTTTCATTTTTTACTGGTGAAAAGCCTTTTGTCTATTCTGGGGCTTTCTACACACCTGCTTGATATAGCACAACATTTGTGTTAGGCAGAATCTTGCTTATTAATGGCTATAAATTTAAAGCCCTTGCAGTCCTCTCTGCAAACAAAGGTTAGAAGAACTTTTGCAAGCCACCCAGAGAAGAAAGCGGTGTACTTACAAATCTAATTTTCATCTAACTATAGTATATTGTGGTTCCCCGAGGCAGGCCTTGATATCACAAAAGCAATTTCTGGCAGATTGGAAGGACTGTTCCCTTCTGGGTTTCCAGCATCTGACAGGAGATCAGAGTAGAGGTCCTACTCTCAGGGGACTGGCAGTTTCATGAAGCAGATGGGACCTGACAGGTTATTTCTAAGAAACGGAGGCTCTGAAGCAGGAAGCAGGTATGCTTGGCTGAGGAATGAGAGCCTCCTCATTTAAACTGGGAGAGTCCGAGCCCAGTGGTATGAAATGGCATTTATTCATGTGTGAGGAACATTGCCAGCTATCCCAGGAACCATGAGAGACAGAATGATTCAGACTTCACGCAGGCTGCAGAATTCATTACACAGTTTAACACTATGTAATGCTATCCACTTTTTGAAAATTCTGTGAAAAAGTAGATTTTGTTTCATTTTATTTTGTGGCTCTTCATCCCTGGAACCCTCAAGAGGACAGGCATTTTCCATTTTCTCTTCTAGCCAGATCACACTTTCTACTTTCCCCAATTCATAGCTGCTAAGAATGAGAATTGGCTGCAGAGTCTTACTCCACACTCTAGAACAAGGTGTATCACGGCTTAGTGGTGGGGTTGCATGGCCTGCCACCCCAAACGTGGATGCTTGCTCACCTCCTTGAGGAAGGGGGTAGGGCAGAAGATGAAATGTGAAAGGGCTGCTTCACCTAATTGCCTGCTCTCATTCTACCCTATTATCTTCATGTCCCCTCCCTCTCTCCCCTCCCTGTGCTGCCTGTGCTGGAGGGTCTATTGCCATGAGCCACAACTCCTACCCTAACACACCACTGACCATTTTATAGGTGGATCTAGAAAGAACCCAGAAGAGGCCTAGGCTTAGGGTCTTGACTATGCCCCTTCTGAAAGCAGGCTGTTTTGACACCACTGGGCAACCTGCCTAAGGCAGCCAGAAGTGTGACCAGGCAGGAGTCATTGAGGGGAATCAGTTGAAAGAACTGTCACAATGTGTATTCCTAGTGGCCTATGCAAACTATGGCCCATCCCCATCAACTCCTCCCCCTTGTCATTGCTTCTGCCAGACATCACGAAATTGCCACCTGGTTTCCTTTCCTCTCTCTCTCCTGCCTTCCTCACTCTTCTCCCACCCGCTACCCTCAACATACACCAAAAGGAAAATATAACATCTAGATTCTGGCTAAAACTATTACTCTAGTGATATGTATTTGGCTCGTGTTAAGGAAATATGGTTGTTGGAGAGAAGGTGCATACTGAAATAATTTCACCACGTATCCCCTGCCCCCCAGAAAAAGAGCAATGTCTACAAGTAAGGCCTTTTGGGGGCGTAGTTCTTGGTCTTTTTCTATCAGTTTGATAATGTTTCTTTCTGGCCCCTCTTTTCATGGCATTAGGTCCTGAAACCAGGGATCTGAGGTCTGTTGCAAACAAAAGTTACTGAAACACGCACACAGATAACGTAAGTTGCTAAAGAATCTTGAAACCTATGTAATTAAGCTCTCGTCTGGCTTTGTGCTCAGGGTTCATGGTTCAAGACATAATTTTTAAATAACGGATACTCCTCTAACTTCTACCCTTTTCTACTGCACCTACCAGATATAGGAATTACAGTATAATTTCCACCTTAGGTTCCAAGACTGAGAATTTCTGTGTGGTCATAGAGTAATGTGATAGGTTGCTAGGAAACATACCCTTGTCTCACTTCAGTCGAAACCCAGCAGGACAGTGATCTTTTTAAAATATGAGTTTCATTACATCACTCCTCTCCTTAAAAGCCTACAATGGCTCTCCATACCACTTAATTAAAGCCAAATTCAGTATACTGTCTACATCACCTTTATCATCTGGTCCCTGTTATCTCCATGACCATTTCTTCAATGTGCCAAGAACGTTTCAATCTTAAGGCTTAACAACGGCTAAGTCCTCTGCCCAGAACTCTCTTCCCTCATTATTTCACAGAGCTTTCTTCTCATCTCTTGCTTTTTTTTTTTTTCTCCATAGCACTTAACACAATCTCACATACAATAATAGCTTGCTTATCTGTCTTGTTTATGGTCATCTTCCTCACTAGGGGATAAACTACGTGAGGGCAGTGACATTTGTATGCTCTTGTTTTCTGCTGTATTCCTAACACCTAGAACAGTGCCTGGCTTATAGCTGGCCTTCAACAAATATTTATTGAATGAATAAATGAATGAATGTGTGAATACTATTATGTATGTATAGATGTAACTAAACTTGTATTGTCTGATAAAATCGTAGTGCAAGAAGACATTCTAATTCAAAAGAATTGTCCAGAACTATTCTACAAACATCTAGTTCTGAGCCCTGCTCTATTACTTACTATTTCTGTAATTTTCTCACATTATATAAAAACAGGATTTTTTAAAATCTTGCAGAGTTTTTAAAAGATTTTTTGAGATAAATTATGGAAAATCATTTAATAAATTGTAGAGATAATAAATGTCCATTACTCTTCTCTCCTTTGACACACTTTATATAGCCATCTTATATTTTCCTAGTGGCTATGGCAATATCATTAACACCCAATAAATATGTGTAAAATATCAAATGAGTTACATAGCAATTACTCAAAATAATTTGAAATTCTTCTTTTGGAGAAGCCAGATAAATACTGATATTTGAACCCCTGTGGTATTACTTTATGTGATTACTGGTCGTATTCTTTTGCTTTGAGTTCAAATAACTCAAAAAATATCTCAAAAATAAAATTTATCTCCAAAGAATTAGTTATTTTCACTATTCAAGAGAAAGTATCCAAACTTTCTAAAGCAATTTCAGTGACATTAACAACTGTTATAATAATAATAACATTTAAGTCAATAGACATATATTTATAGTATGTAGAAGCCCTCCTTGCTAACTACTATAGAAAGAGTAGCGCTAATTCAGCCACATTGTATTAAAAATTACATGTCTCCCACCAAGATTTCTGGAATTCTACCACTAAAGGCCTATTTCTATTAATTGATTGCATGTTCTGGAGATTCATAAACATGAGACGTTCTCTTCTGACCATTGGTGGGGCACTCTGCCTGCTCTCCTGCAGGAAGCGCAACCTTGGATTTTTTTTCTGTAAAACAAGAGAGTAAAGAGGAATGAGGACTGATGCTGATTTTTCAGAATTATAGTGAAGGTGTGATTCTTAGGAATATTCATGACTGACCTCTGATTTACATGATTTCATCTCTGAGGGCCTATCTACTTAATATTGTAAAATGAAGAAAAAATATGGGATCATTGTGACATTTAATAACTGTATTATCTTTTTTAGTATTGAGATATAATTCACTTACCATAAAATGTATCCATTTAAAGGATATAATGATTTTTAGTATAATCACAGTTGTGTAACCATCACAATCTAAGTTTAGAACATTTTAATTACTCTGAAAAAAGCACCATGTTTATTAGAAGTTACTCGTCATCCTTAAGTCTACTTTCTATCTCTATAAGATTTGCTTATCTGGACATTTCATGTAAGTGTGATTATACAATATGTTGTCTTTTGTGACTAACCTCTTTTACTTAGAATAATGTTTTCAGGGTTCACCCATCTTGTAGCATGCATCAGTATTTCATTCGTTTTTATTGTCAAATAAGTTCTATTGTATGAATGTACCACATTTGTTTATCAACTTATCAGCTGATGGATATTTGGGTGTTCCCACTTTGGGGCTACTATGAATAATGTGACTGAGAACCTTTGTGTCCAACTTTTTGCTCATTATCTTTTTATACATCAAGTACTATGAGAAAATTCACAAATTTTATAACTCCACAGTCTAGCACTCAAATCCTAATTTGCTATGTGATTTCGTATGTATGATTAACTTCTCTGAGCTTCTCTTTTCTAGTATGCAACATATCCTAGCAGAAAATAAATACTCAAAAGTGACGTTTATACAGAAAACTTAAAAAAACCTTCATTCTCTCGTGTCTGTGTTCACAACTACTTTACAAATTGAAGACTAATACATATTACAAGATGATATGATAAGCAGTATTAAAGAAAGAAAGCCCAGATGATAGGGGAACTCAGATAAGGAAAATTTAATCTACCTGGGGAGATTAGGAAAGCAAGGTGGAAGTAAAGTACCCCCGACTCAATTTTGAAGGATGAGGAGTTTTCCAGGAGCATTAGGTGAAAGGGAAAAAGGAAAGGCAAGGAGTTTGAGTGTCTAGAACATATGTCAATTTAAATAATCTAAATTTTGCAGGTAAGATTTGAGGAATTAAAAATAATAAGCTGCAATCTATAACATTTGTTACAAGAAGAAGAATTCAATTTAACACACCATTTTTGATGAATAAATAGTACTTATGAGTTGAAATGTAATTTTACTGAGCTTTTTGTGTCTGCCACTGTATCAGTATAGAAGGAAAAAGGAGAAATAGTAGTATGCTTTATCATCAATCAGTAGTCATACAGATTATTTTTTTCAATAACATTCTTAGTATAAATTGCTAATTTCTATTTTGTATAAAAATCAATTTTTATGTAATGGTCTTGGTCTCAACCTATTCCATAAAACTGGAATTTACTGTATTCAAGTGCTGACAATGGTTCACATTTTAATAGGAGAATATATGGAGAGTATTTTTTTTTTTCTGACTATGGTACATTACATCTCCGGAGGGGGCAAATGTTTAACAACACGTTACTTATCACTATGTGACTATATTAGAATCTATCTCAGAAATGTCTTTTGCAATCAGCAATGACTTCTTGAATTACTCGTAGCAGGCGGTCATGAGCAAATTCTTTACCTTTAGAGACAATCTGTACACAAATAGTTTTCTTTATTTATGCTTTGCTTTCCTAGGATAAAATCAACCCAAGAGTACTATTATTACTTTTACAAAGACATCTTCACTTTTTTTTCTTTAGTACCATAAACAGCTTTCTCTTCCTAGAAAGCAAAACACCACATTTGACCCATAACCAGATATTTCTGTCCATTAAACCTATCTTGCTAATCAAGAGAAATAGGGACGTTTGTGTGTGCAGGCATAGTATTAATGGCGGGACTGATTTCTGCTCATTTGTATTCTAATGAAATTTTTCCCCTAAGGTTCATTCATCACTTTAAAAAATTAAGCCAATTTAGAAATATAATTTGAATGTATAATTGAATATGTCAGTTGATCTTAGCCTTTACAAGTAAATCAAATAACAGAGACTTAAGGAAGTTTCCCACACATGCTCCCATTTGTGGGCAGCCAATCATCCCCTAAAGAGAATGTCAAGTTCTTTCAGGAATTTTTGTTGATTAGATCCTCATTCTTCCTTTAGAGGATGGAATCATTCTTTTCCCAGCAATCAAGATTCATGCTATCAGTCAAACTGAAAGGAAGAAAATGGCATAATTTTAGCTAAAATATAGAAAATGACAGATAAGTGAAATATGTTAACTGGAGTAGAAAAGAAATGTGTAATTAAGCAACACAAAGACCAGATATCAGATCCTTCTTTGGTAATAGGTGGGATAAGAGTTTAGACTTTGCAAAGACCAACATAGCTGTCAGGAAATTTGAGTCCTCTTTATGATTCACTGGACTCACTGGGGACATCTCACTTCAACACTGACAAGTTAGTTTTGGGGGGTTATTCTGTTACTTTTGTTGTTTTTCGTTGTATATATGCGGGTAGATCAATTACTTATAAGCTATGACAAAGTAAGTGGAACAAATTATAATAGGAAAAAGATATATTCATGGTTTAAATAATTTAAATGCATGCAAAAAATAAGTTTATTTGGAATCTTGAAATATCTGAATTGCTACCTTTCAAATCTTCAGCCCTGTGTCAAGAATATTTTGAAATTTTTAATGAAAATGTGTGCCACACTTAAAATATCATCTGCTTTATAATATTCCAGTAGTGATCTAGGCATAGAACCCTCTTTAGATTTTCTCTAGAAAGCTAGGTGACTGGATATTCAGATTACAAAGAGATATTGTGGTCCTGCATTGTGCTGGCAGAGAAACACCTCAGCACCAGGTTGCCTTTACCTCCCTAAAGCCAAGAGAAGCCCAGGAGTTAGATTGTTCCATCTGGAGGAAAGAATGACAGGATATATAACCTTCAATGTGAGAATATTTCTAAACTCTGAAGGAGACATAATTAAATCTAAGCCCCAATATTGAATTCGTGTTCCTTATCCTCAGCAATATAGTGGGATTGCCAAAATTATGTTATGATATACTAGTCCCATTTTGTTCATAGAATCGATATCATTAACGCGTTTTATGAATAGGAGTGTGCGGTGCAAGAATCATGAAGTGAACCGCCTTCTACATTTAGCATTTCTGAAACTGATAATAAACATTCAGCATTTCAATGCCAGTATGGTTCAATCAGATAAGTAGAAAGGACTTTTAACTGTGGCACCTACCCACTTTCACTTATATCTTGGAAATATGGGAAGTTAGAGTCCCTTATATATTTCACCTAATTCACTTTCTGGTGCAAAGTACACATGGAAGGATTAAAGATATCGAGAGCCTACTAGGTCTCAAGTTTTACTTATGAATTACAAATGTATTTCACATATTTAATTCCCTTGCATTATCAACATTTCTCTCTTCATAGAGTTCTTTCCTTCAAATTACAGCCTTTTTCAAGACTTCCAATGAATAAATCTTTTTATCTTTGTTCTCTTTCAACTTGCTGCCCATCCCACCTTTTCTTCACAGCCAATGTAATACAAAATTTAATGTCTTAACCACTTTTAAGTGTATAGTACTCCTCTCTCTCTCTCTCTCTCTCTCTCTCTCTCTTCCTTCCCCTGCCCCTGTGTGTGTGTGTGTGTGTGTGTGTGTGTGTGTGTGTGTGTGTGTGTGTGTGTGTGTGACATATATAATGATCTCTTACTGCTGTACTGGCAAAGATTCTTATTTTTATCCATTTCTCTATAGTTTTTGTACTGTTATTTTGTGCTTCTGAAACCCTGTCTGCTTTCAGCAATTAATAAAAATATTATGGGTTTTGATTTGCAACACTGCAGCATATGAACTAAATTACTTTTCATCTTCAGATTTAAAGCAGAATCAAACCCTTTGTGATAAAGTTTCATACTGTTCAGATGTGAGTCACTGAACCATGGAGTCCAATGAGCCAACACCAAGGCAGCCAGGAAGAGTGGCTGCATTTTTTTTCCAGTTTATATCATTTCAGCTAAACAATCTACTG
This sequence comes from Pteropus vampyrus, assembly GCF_000151845.1. Taxonomy (NCBI): domain Eukaryota; kingdom Metazoa; phylum Chordata; class Mammalia; order Chiroptera; family Pteropodidae; genus Pteropus; species Pteropus vampyrus. The sequence goes on along the minus strand of NW_011888824.1, from coordinate 6,092,560 downwards.
TTCTAGGATGTTTCAAATGCTAAGCCCCTACGTGACTTTTAGAAATTGATGAGTAATTTTCTAACCAAAGCAACACTGAGCTAAACCAGAGCATAATATGGGATGGCAGCCCTACTTGTCCAGCAGGCTTAACAATTGCCATTGCCAATTCAGTGCAGAAAACTTTGCTCTCAGATGTATTTAAAGAACAGATATTATAAGTGATTACATCTATACTAGAATGTATTTCACATTCACTATTCAGTGCCTCTACCCAAGGGTAAAATCAAAGTCATTTCTCCTATTGATGCTATTGATTACTCTGTTTGTCCCTGCCATTGCTTCTTCCCTTTACTCTAGTTCAGTCCACTATGTAAGTGTAGCTTACATAGATAGTGTATGTAATTATTTTTTTTTTACTCTTGTGTAAGGAATATATATATATATTCCAGAATAAAAGATGGGATGGGTTTTATTTAGATAACAATTGCAACATCATTGCAAAGATAGGGAGGAGTTCATTAATAACATAAGAATTAAGGATAAGGATTGTGTTTACTTATATGCATACCCCTCTCAGTGTTTAGCACAGTTTGTTGCATGTAATAAAGAATCAAACTCTAAATGCATAAATTAAGCAAAGTTTGCTGGGTTAGTTTTGTCTAGGTATAAATATTCCCCTTTTGTCCATAAATCTTTCCACAGACCTTGGCCTTAGCTTTCTTATTCTTCTGGTTAATCTACTCTAAATTCCCCCAGTCCCATGTTGAGTTACTCTCTTTTAATAACTATTTTATTTTCTTAGGGTA
>NW_011888824.1:6082853-6091722 GCF_000151845.1 Pteropus vampyrus | reverse complement strand
ATGGTTCAATCAGATAAGTAGAAAGGACTTTTAACTGTGGCACCTACCCACTTTCACTTATATCTTGGAAATATGGGAAGTTAGAGTCCCTTATATATTTCACCTAATTCACTTTCTGGTGCAAAGTACACATGGAAGGATTAAAGATATCGAGAGCCTACTAGGTCTCAAGTTTTACTTATGAATTACAAATGTATTTCACATATTTAATTCCCTTGCATTATCAACATTTCTCTCTTCATAGAGTTCTTTCCTTCAAATTACAGCCTTTTTCAAGACTTCCAATGAATAAATCTTTTTATCTTTGTTCTCTTTCAACTTGCTGCCCATCCCACCTTTTCTTCACAGCCAATGTAATACAAAATTTAATGTCTTAACCACTTTTAAGTGTATAGTACTCCTCTCTCTCTCTCTCTCTCTCTCTCTCTCTCTTCCTTCCCCTGCCCCTGTGTGTGTGTGTGTGTGTGTGTGTGTGTGTGTGTGTGTGTGTGTGTGTGTGTGTGTGACATATATAATGATCTCTTACTGCTGTACTGGCAAAGATTCTTATTTTTATCCATTTCTCTATAGTTTTTGTACTGTTATTTTGTGCTTCTGAAACCCTGTCTGCTTTCAGCAATTAATAAAAATATTATGGGTTTTGATTTGCAACACTGCAGCATATGAACTAAATTACTTTTCATCTTCAGATTTAAAGCAGAATCAAACCCTTTGTGATAAAGTTTCATACTGTTCAGATGTGAGTCACTGAACCATGGAGTCCAATGAGCCAACACCAAGGCAGCCAGGAAGAGTGGCTGCATTTTTTTTCCAGTTTATATCATTTCAGCTAAACAATCTACTGTTCTAGGATGTTTCAAATGCTAAGCCCCTACGTGACTTTTAGAAATTGATGAGTAATTTTCTAACCAAAGCAACACTGAGCTAAACCAGAGCATAATATGGGATGGCAGCCCTACTTGTCCAGCAGGCTTAACAATTGCCATTGCCAATTCAGTGCAGAAAACTTTGCTCTCAGATGTATTTAAAGAACAGATATTATAAGTGATTACATCTATACTAGAATGTATTTCACATTCACTATTCAGTGCCTCTACCCAAGGGTAAAATCAAAGTCATTTCTCCTATTGATGCTATTGATTACTCTGTTTGTCCCTGCCATTGCTTCTTCCCTTTACTCTAGTTCAGTCCACTATGTAAGTGTAGCTTACATAGATAGTGTATGTAATTATTTTTTTTTTACTCTTGTGTAAGGAATATATATATATATTCCAGAATAAAAGATGGGATGGGTTTTATTTAGATAACAATTGCAACATCATTGCAAAGATAGGGAGGAGTTCATTAATAACATAAGAATTAAGGATAAGGATTGTGTTTACTTATATGCATACCCCTCTCAGTGTTTAGCACAGTTTGTTGCATGTAATAAAGAATCAAACTCTAAATGCATAAATTAAGCAAAGTTTGCTGGGTTAGTTTTGTCTAGGTATAAATATTCCCCTTTTGTCCATAAATCTTTCCACAGACCTTGGCCTTAGCTTTCTTATTCTTCTGGTTAATCTACTCTAAATTCCCCCAGTCCCATGTTGAGTTACTCTCTTTTAATAACTATTTTATTTTCTTAGGGTAAGTGGAAGATCTCTCATAAAACTTCAGTGACTTTTTTATGCACCTCTCTCACCAACTTTGCTTCAGTTTACCTGGTCTACTAGGAATTCTGTTTGTTTTTTTTCTTTCTACAGCTTTTGACTTAGATCTACTTTCCAGTATATTCATTTTTTTTCCAAATGAACCGTTATGTTAAATATTAATCTTGAAATACCCAGAGTATCCTCCCATACCCACTACCATTCCCCACTCTTATGCCAGTTACAATTTGGATACTGGCAAACTGGCTTTTGCCTTTATATTAAGCTATTTGAGAGCTTTCCTTTACAAGGGTGTCATCATCCTAGAATATTTCTGTTCCCTATTCTATTTCTAGTTCCCTTTTAAAAAAAGAATTAGTTTTTTATGTCTTCCTCTTGATATCATATGCCAAGTTATTTTTCCTTTATTACCCAAACCTGGCTATTACATTTCTTTTAAAGCAGGGGTATTCCATGGGGTACAGTAGGGTCATAGTCTGAAAGTTTAATCAGGTGTTTAAACCCCAGAACAGTATTCTGAATAAAAACTAAGATGGAAGCTTCATGAGGACAGGCAATTTTTTACTCACATTATTATAGTTATTGCTAATCATCTGCTTGCCTTTTAAGTAGCTATCTTGAATCACTTAGTTTACTCTAAGCCTATATAATGATCAATATAACAATATATAGTGTCTATATAACTCTAAGCAGTGTTTACATAAGTGTCTATAACATTCATATAAAATGAACATACAGTAAGTACTAAATTATCATTTTTTTGTTAGAATGAATATAATAAATGAATCTCAGGTGACAGTTTAAAAGCCTACTTAGCCCACATGGGAATGAATTATTCTAATAGTATAGTATTATATGATCTAACCTCCATTTATCAAAGCATTTCTCATGAAAATTCTATAGAATTTCAAAATAGAGAAGAAAGAAACTCTTCTTTCCTCGCTGCGAGTTTAGCACAATAAAAGTTTACCTTCTCCATCCCTCTCTTTGCCTTTTGAGTGGGAATAGCCTCTCTGAATTCTAGTTCATCTCTGGGGGTTCCAGAGAGGAGGGGACCATTGGACCATGTTAGGTACCACAGAAAAACAGTAAGGAGTGGAGATTTAGGCTTTTGCAGGGAGATGAGGTAAAAGACAGAGTTTGGTGAAATGAAAAATAGTAAGGAACTTAAGCACAAGGCTAAAGCTAGGAGAGAAATAAGAACAGATGATTGGGTCATGATGATGGAATGGAACAGGGGATATTTGAATGGGTCACTATGTGCCAAGAACTGTGTAAGCATGCTACATGATTAACTTATTTAATCCTTACAAGAGCCTAGTAAAGTTTGTTATTACTTCCCATTTTATAGATGAGGTGTCTGAAACTCAAAATTTTCATTCTCCTGTAGTTTCCCATTAAAATAATAATAATAATAATAACACAAATGAGTACACGTAAAACTGTTGAAATCTGAAGTGGATCAGTAAATTCTATCAATGTCACTATCCTGGTTGTGATATTTTATTATAGTTTTTCAAGATGTTATCTATGGGGGAAACTATAAAAAGTACACCTTCAATTTTTAGGAATTATTTATATAACAAATATTAGCCCTTTTCTGCCATATATGTTGTGAATATTTTCACCTCATTTTTCACTTGTCTTTTCTCTTTGTAGTGTTTTTGGTTATGGAAGAAAATGTGATTTTTGTGTAGCCACGGGTATTAATCTGCTTTTACTTTTACTTCTGAAATTTTGAGTCATAGAAAGCCTTTCCTTATAACCTATATTAAAAAGCAATTTGCCCATGTTTTCTTCCAGTACCTGTATGATTTCATTTATTACATTTAGATACCTAAATCCATTCTCAGGCTGTAGTGCAAGTTTGGTCTCTTAGGAAAACTGCTGAGAGGTTTCAAGATGACATTTTTTACTCATTAGTCATGAAAGGTTTTCTTAGCACATTGATCTACACACATTTTTTCCCTGCATGATAAGTACCCAATAACTAATGGTATTTGATTATTGCTCTTGCAGTACTTCCACAGAAAGAATGCAATCAAGAACAAACTTTCAACGAAGAGTAAAAGTGTCAGTTCCCTAGACTCCAGGGATTTTTATCAGAACTGTCTGTGTTAGAAAGGGTTTTAAATTCACATGAATTTCTAATGCAAAGAGTTTATCAGCTGACTCTTTTTAAAAAATCTTAAGGAATTTCTACACTAGAGTATGGATTATACTATTTTTGGCCATTTTCCGTGCTTGGCTCGATATTATGGAGAAGACAATAGTCGTGGCAAAGTATACCATCATGTCAAAAGTTTTGTGGATACCTTGTAAGTGGCTCACCTTGGATGAGAAGTCAGCATTTTGCTAACTACTTCTTACCCTAATCATTGATTTCTACTCTATGTATGTTGCCACTCTATGTATAGCATTTATTTTTTTAAAGATTTCTTTTTATTTACCACCACTTCTAGATGTTGTGGAACAACACTTAGTAGTTAGGACAATAGGTCTAGGCAGTCCACACATTATTAGCAAACTGCTATTGTTTAAATCATACCTCCCTCAGAAAGAACAGCAATGTAATGTGGTAGAGATAAGAGACTGAGCTGAAGTGGAAATAAAACACCATAAATAACAGCATAAGTTAAAATCAATTTCAATTGTTAATGGATCATCTGGGATCTTCTAACTTTAATATTTAATTTTCTTTTCCAAGTAAGTAAAGCTAAATACAAAGAAATAGTACTTATATTATTTTGTTCTTCTCTTTGAAGATTGCATTGTATAACAATGAAAATTGTTATATAAGGAATATTATTTTCATTTAAAATGTACATATTTATATCATATTCCATAGAATCTTAAATTTTCACTACCCTAAATTTTAATAATAAAATGGCGATGAATTATTGAGATCAAAACACTTCTACGTATACTTCTATAATTAAAACTGTACAATGTAAAATTATTTTTTTCATAAACAGAGATAGCTCTTGCAAGTCATTTTAGCTTTTTATTAGTTTATTTTCATAAGAAATTCAATGTAGCCAACTCTTGCTTTTTGCATAGTGTGGTATCTTTGGAAGCTCTTTAACCCAAGGTAGTCTGCAACCATCACATCTCCTCCTCCTATTAATTGATGTGTAGAAAGAATGTAAAAAAACTATTTTAATTGTACCTGAACTTGAAGCTACACCGTGCTGAATCAGAAAGTTAAAGATAAAAGCAGTAAAATAAATTAAATAAATTATGCAAATTTAGTGTACATTAGCATAGATTAATATAGATTAGTATTGATTAGTATATATTAAGAAACTCATAAAAAAATATTACCTCTTCCTACCTGGGTATTTTAGCAATATATAACTATGACTCTTAATTACAATAATAAATTTGCTATTACAAAACAAATCATATAATGCATTCAAATCATATAATACATTCAATTCAATACATAATACAAATTTATATTTAGATTATTTCCCTTTGGATTATGGATACTACCTGTCCCTTACATAAGTGTGTTTAATCAACCTTTGTGTATGTTTTTAAACTTTGTTGCTAATTTGTTTTTATTACAAAAAGGAGATGTGGAGCTAGTTTATAAAAATCTTGAAAACTACTGGATTTAATTTAAAGCACAGTAAAATTAAATGTATTGATGATGACTTTCAACTTAGAAAATGCCCCAAAATCTGATTAATTGGACTATAAGGACTTTGATAGCCTTTAAAATAAGTATTCTATTTCTATTTATTATAACTATTATTTGTAAAGTTAAAATAACTTTTTAACTGTTTAACACACCTAGAAGAATAGCTAAAATCAAAAAAAGAATTGTAAAAAACAGACTATATGAAATGCTGTCATGAATATGAAGAAAGAGGAAATCTTATTCATTGCTGATGGGAATGAAAACTGGTACATACTACTTTGGTACACAGTACTTACAAAACTAAACGTAGTCTTGTCATATCATCCAGCAATCATTCCATTAGTTATTTACCCAAAAAACTTGAAAAAAAATGAAAGTAACCAAATGTCCTTCAATAAGGAATGGATAAACTGTGGTACATCTATACAATGGAATATTATTCATCACTAAAAGAAAATTAGTCACAAAAAACATGGATGGAGATTAAATGCATATATGGAATAAAAGAAGCCAGTTAGGGAAGCTATTTATTGTATGATTCCAGTAACATTCTGGAAAAGCCAAAACAATAACACAGTGAAAATATCAGTGATTGTCAGGAGAAAGGTGCACAAGAAATAAGATTGAATAGGTGAAGTATAGTGAATTATTTAGGTTGATAAAAATAGTCTTTATGGTATTGTAATGGTGGATACATGAAAATATGCATTTGTCAAAACTCTTAGAATATTACAGCAAAAAAATGCATGCATTTTTTAAAAATCATTTAGGAGTTTCAGAGATCTCAGGAAGGAATGCAGACCATGACAACAGAATCTAACTGTATTATAAATGTGTGAAACAACTTCACTGAAGGAGATGGGAGGAATGGAACTCACCTAAGTAACTTTGGAAATGAGTAACTTCGGAAATGAGCCTGTAAGACTAAAAGAAAAAGAAACTGCACATAAACACTGTGCTCTAGTTGATAAAATTGTTTTCCATAGGGCCACAGAGTAATAATTCTGATACTGCTACACATGTGTACTGGAATTGAACAATTACATAAGTGGATAGTGGATGGTGGAGCCAGATTTCTCACTACTGTAGTGGGAAGTTGCAGATAAACAAGGGGAGAAGTCTAAAGTGATGCATGTGGTAATGGATTAGAATTGGAGACATCAATATGAACTCATATTTAGCTTAATATAGATACATATAGTTACATATAAATGTATATATACATATCTAGTTAAACACACACACACACACACACACACACACACACACACAGGTTAGTATATACACGTATATTCCCTTGCTCTGTTAGATGGCATGGCCCAAAGCAAAGACAACCCATAGAAATAAGCACAGCTAATGCCCAGATATTGGCTTCTAATACTCTTCTCCAATAAAAAGAAATCAGGCTTCTTAGAAAAATAGGTAATATTAAGATGAGCCTGGAGTATCTTATAATACCAGAAAGTAAGGAAATATACTTTTTCAAAACCTACAACGTTGGGAATATGTAAAACAACAACAACAACAACAAATAAACAACAACAACAACAAAAACAGTAGTCAACTATCAATAGCCAAAGTTGGAACAATTTATGCAATAAAATAGAATAATTGTATTAGTCTCTTCTGGCTGTCATAACAAAATAACCATAGACTAGATGGTTTAAACAACAGAAACTAATTTTCTCACAGTTCTGGAGGCTGAAAGTTCAAGATCAGGTGCCAGCATGGTCAGGTTCTGATGATAGATCTTTTCTGGTTTGAAGACAGCTGCCTTCTTGCTGTGTGCTCACATGACCTTTCTTTAGTGCATATTTACAAAGAGAGAGCAAGTTTTCTGTTGTCTTCTCTTAGAAGGTACTAATCCCATCGGATCAGGTTCCCACCCTCATGACCTCATCTAACTCTAGTTACTTACCAAAAGCCTTACCTTCAAATATCATGGCTTGAGAGTTTAAGCTTCAACATATGAATGCAATGGGAGAGAGTACACAAACATTCAGTCCATACCATTAGTGTTGGATTATAATCCTCGTTTCCCATATCCAACAGGTATGTCGATTCCACTCTACATATATATCTCTTAGATCTTGGCCCTATTTGCTTTTTTTTTGGAGTTTTATTATCTCTCCCTGAATTACTATACAGCCTCAGAACTGGGTCCTCTGCCTTTAGCTTTGTCTACAGTTCACTGTACTTTACAAAGTTTTTAAGTGTAGCTTTCACCATGCTTTGCCTTTGCTTAAAATCCTTAAATTCCTTAGTGTGGCCCTGTATAATCTCACCTCAGATAACATCATCAGTGTTTTTCACCATTTCTCCCTCACAGAACCCAGACATTCTATAAAGCACGACAAAAACAATTTATAGCCAAAGAAAACTTCCAGAAGAGCCTTTCTACTGTTAGAAAAGTTTGACTTTTAGGTGAGAGAATGAGAATGGTGACCTTCTTTACCACATAACTAGTGACCTTGACTGCCACTCCAAGAGTAGGTAGTGGAAAGAAATGAGGGAAAGTGGTAGAATGTCAAGAAAATTAGAAGCAGGCAAATAATGGATACTACCTAGTTCACAACACAGAGTAAATAAGTAATGTTCTATAAACATTTACAGAACAGAACTGAAATCAGTCCCAAAAAAGCAGATAAGAGATATAGGTCACTACTACTTATCACCATTCATGGGAAAGAGTAATAATAATGTACATTACACATAGTATGTGCTTTATACACTTTACATTGAAATTCTCTTTCAAACTTTTGAAAACACATGATGTATTTAGAATCTCTGTGAAGTTTCCTTTTTCCTTATTCTTCTTGCCTTCTCTGCTGCCCTAGAAAGGCTGAATGGCAAAACCATTATAGCATGGAATTTAATCTCATGGCCCACACTTATAGTTTTTTGGCTACCACAATGTTTAAGTAACAAAAAATTTGAGCCACATTTTAATAAAATAGAGAATTCACATTTAAATCTGAATTTCTGGCTTCCCTTAAAAAATAGTAAGAGCTGGGGCTCAGAGATTTCATTTCTGTATAGCAACATTCATTGAGAGCACAGTGCTACGGGCAGCTGAGCAAATCCACTCAAATACTTATCTCTCCCACCTCTGTGAGCATTTGAGTTTGAGTCAGGCAGATTTTTAAGAATCTTGATTCTTCCCGTTACCAACAGGGTGGACATAGGCATATTATATAAACTCTCTATACCCCACTATCCTCAGCTATACATTTGGGATAATAATAATCTCTTAATAATAGTGAATAATAAGTGAAATAGTTTCTACAAAACATTTTAGCATATAATAATCACTCTAGAAATTTTAATTCTTAAAAACAATGCCATTGTTACACAAAGTTAATGGAATACTACAAGAAACAAATAACAGATTAGTGTTTCTAGGGAGCATGATTTTTCTGTTAATATTAGATGTAAGTTAGGAATAAAGGACAGAAAACCTAAACCATCCTCTTTCTTATGAAAACTTTTTTCTTATGATTTCCTTCTTGATAATTTTAACATCCTGGTCTCAATACCTGTGTAGGCATTTCCTTGTCTCATTTGATGAGAC
>NW_011888824.1:6046740-6081506 GCF_000151845.1 Pteropus vampyrus | reverse complement strand
CATGCAAGAAAATAGTAGTAATAATTAATAATAATAATGGAGATGGGAGGAAACTTTGGCAAATGATGGATATGTCTGTGGCCTTGATGGTGTATATCATGAAGTAGTATAAAAAATTCTAGCTTTAAACCCATTTCTTAACTCAATTAGTGTCATTAATTACTGGTAAATATTTTTTTATGATCATCTTGCTATGATCTCAGGCTCGGCATTACTGTATTAGTTTCTTCGGGCTTCCATAACAAAGTACACAAACTGGGATAGCTTAAAACAACAACAATATGTATTTCCTCACAATTCTAGAGACCAGAAGTCTGAAATCAAGGAATCAGCAGGGCTGTGCTCCCTCTGAAATCTGTAAAACAGGATCCTTCCTTGCAGCTTCCTAGCTCTGGTAGTGGCTGTCACTCCTTTACATGCCTTGGTTTACAACTTCATCACTCCAATAACTTCATCACATGTCTTCCTCAACTCTGTGTCCAAATTTCCTTCTCCTTTTAAGGACATCAATCATGTTGGATTAGAACCCATCCTAATGATCTCATCTTGACTTGATTACATATGTAAAACCCTATTTTCTAATAAAGTTACAATCATAGATATTGGGGGTTAGGACTTTAACATATCTTTTGAGATTCACAATTCAGCCTGTAACAATTACTGAAACTAAACTTTCAATCAATCCCCTTCCCAAAATTTACCTGTTCTTTCAGATTAGAATTGTGACATTTCTGAAATCTGATTACTTCTGATTCTCCCTTGTTTACATCCATTCATCAGATTCTTTACAGTATGCACTTTACGCTTGTGTTTTAATCATTGTAACAATTTCATAAGGGTCTGTTTATCTACTGTAGTCTATCTTTCTATCCAAGCCAAATGTTTCATTGGATTTTTCCACCATGTTCAAAAATTTTTATTGCCCTCTGTTGCCCAGAGTAAAAAATTTAAATGCCATAGCTCTCCACATCAATGTTTTGGTTTATGTTTACTTAGTCATGTTTTTTCAGGTTCATTCAAAATATCTCACTTCTCAGTAGAAAATGTCAGACTCCCTCCATGAAGCTTCACTAATATCTGCAAACCTCTCTTTCTTTGAATATGTGTAGAACTTGTTTTCCAACTCATTTTCTTGGCTCACGTAGCATACAACAAATTCATTATTTATTTTTATTGTTTATTCTCCCTTGCTTCACACATAACTATAGGAGCTTTCAGGCGTGGACTCTACCTGGCATATTTCCTTTCTCTTGGTAGTCATTTCATAGATGCTTATTGAGTCTGATAGCAAGATTTTGTCAAGGAGGGTGTTAGTAGGAGATTAAAGAGTTGAAATTAAGATAAAAAAGTTAAGTGACTACATATTACAACTAGTGCAAAATGACAAATTTGAGTACTGCTAAAATGCCATAATGTAATTTTTTAAAGATAAGATTAAGTAGATAATCATAACCAGTCATTCATCATTCATTCGTAAAACCTTTATTTTTTCCTGCTATATGCCTGGTACTATATTAAGTAACAGGAATATGGCATATAATATTCTCTCAGTTATCTGTTGATGGAGAAGAATTTACATATGCATGGATATATCTATTATGTGTAGGTATTATATATAATATTTATATACATACACAGGAGAGGAATAGAGACATTTTGTTATTAATTTTTCAAGAAAAAAGAAATAGATGTACTTCTCTCCTTTATGTAATCAATGCAGTTGCTATATAGCACTCTGAAATATATGCAAATAAAATTTTACAGAGAATCAAATCAGATAGAAGCTGCATTGTTGAGTAGCATTGCAACTTAGAACAGATTCATGAGATTCATATTCTGTTTCCTTCTCTAGGAAAAATACACAAACATTTTATTGTACTTCAGAGAAAAATATCCCATTTATGATGAAAATGGTCTAAATTCACAAACAAAATGAAAGTAAAGCATGAGATTCCTTTGTAATAGCTCAAGAAAAACTCTTAAAGCACAATAGTAACATATTTTAGATGGCATAATTCAGAATAGAACTGCAGAGAGGTTATTAAAAGTGAACAAAAATATTATAAAAGTGCAAATGTACTGTACAAGAAGTATTCACAGAGCATAAAATATACATTGCTACAGAAACTTAACTGTGTAAATGTGGAGGTTATATACTGCATTAGAGTAAACAAAAATCCTAGGCTACCACAGTCAAAACAGAACATAGATCTACAACCTATGACGTTCCAACAACCATTGGCTCTGTACATAAATTCAAGGAGAGAGCAGACCAACACTGGGAGGAGCATGAGCCCAGGAGCCAAGGTCATATTCTTTTACTACATGGCAGAAATTAGATAGGTTAGCCTTAAGCTGACAGCTTTCCATACATCCTATAGTGAAATTCTGATTTTTAACAATACCCCCATTTTGAAAGAGACTAGATTACTAATTTTCCTCAAAGGAAAAGAAAAACTTTACATGTATAAAGAACTTAACATATCTCATTTAATTAACTCATAATATAGGTGAGGAAACCAAAGCCTAAGAAAATCAGGTGACTTGCCTAAAATCACAGAGACAGAGGGAGAACTGAGTTATTTATATCTGCATATATGGATATATACATATATATAGTAAACAAAAATTTTATAAGAAAATGAATGTAAATAAGAGTTACTATACAATTATGTAATATGGCTTATATGTTTTATGCAGAAAAACATAGTGACAATATATATTGTTCTTTCTAAATACCCATCTTTTATTTTACCTCTGTAGTTCTTTCTCTCTCACTTATTCTTTTGTGTCTTGTATACATATCATATCATCCTACATTAAAATGATTATTTTCTTGAAACTTAGATTTTATTTTAATTGCCCAGCATTTTCTGTCCTACTTTCTGCAATGGCTCAGAGTTGAAGGCATGAAGTAAAAGTTCTTACCCAACTGTGTTTCAATAATTCCAGCTATCTCTTCTCATTAACTGTTGTTGGTGTTTGTACAGATGCTTGACTGTGCAGAGTATACTCTGAAAAATGCCTGGCACCTGTTTCAGTCTGGACAGCCTTCTCAGGATGTTCTGTGTCTGCTCTCTACGCTTTCTCATTTCTATTCAGTCTCGTTCTGACCTGCAAGGGCGACCAGATGCCTAATTTGTGGGGCCCTGTGAATAATGCAAATGTGAAGTTTCTTGTCCAAAAATTATTAAGAATTTCAAGATGGGGATAGCAGCACATTAAGCCAAGTACTGGGCCCTTCAGAGCATGAGGCCCTGTGTGGCTACACAGATCTCATATCCATGAAGTCGGCTCTGCCTGCAAGGGTAAATGGAAGGATTTGAGTGCTATTATGGCTTTTGGCAGGAATAGTACTGCTTCCAAGCTAAATACAGCCTACTGAGCAGAAGTCATTGACTGAATGATGCTTCCCGTCTCGCACTATTGCTCATCCCCCCTGGCTGCCCTGCCATCTGGGTATTGCTCTTTAACTGTTTCCTCTGCATTTGTACATAGACTTCTTAGGGACTAGAGTAGAAGTTGCTTGAATAATTCCATGGGCTTTTCCACTCTATTACTTTTCTCCTGATTTTTGTTGACTTTGAGGCAGAATCTGTGAATGTCTCTACCAGTCCTTGGAATTAAACAGATACTTAGTAAGACATTTCTCTTAAAATATTTACAGACTCATAGACAGAACTTAAAAGGACTTAAACCAACCTCCTCATTTTCCCATAGAACAGAGATAAATCACAGATAAAGTTGCTCAAGACCACAAACTGGCACAGCCCTTTCAGTTCTCTTTCCTTTTGCCAAATGCCCACCTTCTGGGAATTCTGTTCCTGCTTGGTGCTATGCTGGCAATTTTCGTAACCAAATTATAAACCCGTTCTCTTTAGAAATATGAGATACTAATTTTCTTTTCCATTGTTACTTGACTCTCTTAAAGAGAAAAAGCAAGAAAAAGCAAGCATTCAACAAGTGGTAACTAAGCAATTACTAAGGATTGTGCTAAGGGATGACATAAGTACATGAAAAATATAAAAAGGGCTCATGATCTTCAGAAGCATAATCTAGACATGAAGCAGCTAAGTAACTCTGGAAGGCAGGTGATAATTACATGCCAAATGCTTTTTAGAGAAAATTACAGGGGTCCATTGATGGGGAGATCAGATGGTGTGAGATTGACTAGGAATACCTTATGGGCTCCCCAAAACCAAGAAGTATACATCAAGGTGGAGAGAAAGAGATGCTAGTTACATGACTAGAGATCTGGAGAGCAGAATTAGCCTGATTTTTCCATTGACAGTGAAGCTGTTTAGTATTTTTTCTCTCATTAGGCTTAAATGCACTTTGCAAACAAGTGCAGTGAAGCACTGAAATAAATCAAAATCTTTTGAAGAAAGCAGAATTATAAAACATTCAATAATAAAAGGATTCTATAACATATGCTTCTAATTTCTGAGTCCTAAGAAATTGCTACTTGCCAGTCTTGATGAAAGTTAACCAAACACATCATTAACCCTGGCAAGAAGCATACAAAACTGTATACCAACACTTTCACAGCTATCTTTTCTCAAAAATTCAAGTATTGTTAGAACTCTGTGAAAATGTTTAAGAAAAAGCAGGTAAGAGGAGCCCTCCTGAGAAAAGAATTCTTACTTTCACCTATAACCCACATTTAAAACAGCAGCCGACCAATTGTTTGAGCTTAACAGCATGATACACTCTCAGTTACAGTTATCTACATGCATCAGCCAATATAGTTTCTCCATCAGATAGTATCTTCCAACCTAGATTAGCTAGAAAGTGATTATAATGTGTGATCTTGTCATGGTTAAAAATAAACCCTTAGAATGTAAAACTTTATAGAGTTTGTCAGATATATTTGAGTTAAAGAAGCCATTCCACAGTTCAAATCCCAATGGCATTATGATAACATAATAAGAAACAATATGCACAAACATAGAGGAAGTGCATGGTAATGGAAGTATATGAGATCATAAATACTTCAAGGGGAAATAGTAACAGTAAAATAAAATGTGATTTAAGGTTCAAATGGTCTATGAGTTCTAGTGAAAATATTTGGATCCTGTAGAAGAATAATCCTGGCTTCCATATTTACATTCAACTATATTCTATTCAATATTGGCATTAGATCAATTAGCATCAAACCTTGAATATTAAAAAATGTAGCAATAATATTGGCTATAATAAACAGCAAGCTTGACCAATTTTTTTTTATATTTTTGCTATGTTTGGCAAAATGCCTGCCATTTAAAAGTTGTTATAAAAACAATTTAAATAAGCCAAGATAATATAAACTTAGTTCGTTCCCTTGGATAGTAAAATATAACAAGCCAAAGAAGAAAAATAACTTTAAAAATAAAATAATTTTTAAATATCCAAGGAGTAATTCAGTAATATATAGCTTTTTAAAAATATATTATTTTTATTCCATAAAGCAAAATTGTATTACCTTGTAAAAGCAATATTTTTATATCTAAAAGTGAAAAAATAATGAAAATTACTGCTATATCATTCAACAGTATTTTATACCATTTTTAATTATCGATCATGAATTGTTTAGCATGCATTCAACTTCTCTTCACCTAGACTGTACAGCTATGAAGAGCAATTACCAGATGACCTTGGTTAGGGTCCTGTTTCTGAGAGTCATTTGGAGATAATCACTTAATCTCTTTCGATCTCATTTTCTTCATCATAAAATAGAGCTCCAAATCTCTGTTATAGCATTGTTATAAGAGCTCAAAGAGAAAGCATATGAGAAAATGATGTGCAACTTGTAATGTATTACACACATTAATGATTATTATTTCTTTATTTTTAATAAATTATTTCCCTCAATTATTCCCCAAGAGTTCTAAGTCAAAGCTATGCTTATTTAGTAACTCCTAGTTTTCTATCTAGTTTACTTACTACTTTCTCTTAAATTGTTATTTCTTCATAATGCTTATGATTACAAAAATAATTATTGAAAAAAATAATGATCACATTTCCAGATTTTGATTCTTGAGGAAATGGTAGCCAAGATTGGCATAGGCAAAATTCAGTAATAGGCAGGTTAGAGACCGTTTTCTTCCTTGTGTGTGTGTGCCTCTGTGCATCATCCTTCACTTACAGTGATGGCTTATGAGACATTGCAGCCAGTGGCCCTTCCATTCTGTCATCATTGAGAGACATTACTAGTAATGGTTGGGGCCAGCTCAGGACTACACATTCTGTTGTCACTATAGCGTGTCTTTGGGGTGATAGGGGGAGCTGGAAGGCATTTAGTCTAGTTGACTGTGTTGAGAGCATGAAAGGAGATCAAGAGGCACAATACGCATCTTGAAGATGAGTTTGGCTTATGATATGTTCAAAGGTCGTAAATGAAATCAAAGAGTGAGCACTTCAAGCAACCTGCTGCCTAGGGCAGCAAAAAACACTTCATGATTCAAAAATGAGTCTATATGTTCCTGCTGCCTAGATACAAGATGGTTAGGTCTCTCCTAAAGAGACTTCATGATGTCTGAGTAGCTCTCTCAAAATCAACGTGTTCCAGCAGGAGAAAAGTAGATAGAAGAGAGATTGTTCAGGGTGGCAAGGAAAGCATGGGGGAGATATTAGTCCTCTGTGATCTTAGGGACACCCCACCAGATTTGTTTTGTCTGAGTCAAAGGGGCCTAGAGAGGCACTTGGTCAATGGCTGGTGCTTCCATTTGTACATGGAAGTCAATTGCAATTCCTCTAGTGTCCCCTTAAAAGTTCCCATCCAAAAAAAAAAAGATTGGTTGCCCTCTTTTTTCCTTTCCGTCCTCTCATTCTTGTGACTGAAATGTGCAAGTTAAGTATTATAATAACTAGGAAAGGAAGAGTAATGGTAAGGAGCCAATAGTGAAGACACAGTTAATTCATAGCCCACATAATCTACACTCAGACGATTTATGTATCTATTTATTTATTTCAAGAAATATTCGCTGAGTGCCTACTAAGTATCAATCACTGCTTGCGGTCCAGAGAATACGTTAGAGAACAACACAGACAAAGACTTTACCCTCCTGGAGCCCACATTCCAATGAAGGAGACAGAAAATAAACATATCCATAATATAATGTCAGGTAGAACAGGTACTATGAAGAAAAATAGAGCAATGTATAGAAACAGAAGAAAAATTGTGGGAGGAGCTATTTAGATCTGAATGGGCAGGGAGGGCATGTCTGATGACATCGAGCAGGGACTGAATGAAGTGACAAGGCGAACCATGTTAATATCTATGGAAGGAAAATTCCAAGCTAAAGGGAAACCAAGAGTAAAGTCCTAAGGTGACAACAAGTTTGCCATTCTCAAGAAACTGCAAGTGTCTGTGAAGAGGAATTAGAGAGAAGGAGCTTAGTAGAAGATAAATTTGAAGAAGGCATATCCAGTGGGACAGTGAAGGCTGTGATAAAGACTTTGGATTTGATCTAATTATATAATAGGAAGGTTTTTAAAGATTTTGAACCAAGTGCAAAGAATTGATTGTTAGAAGTCAAGAGTGGAATTCTATAGAGAGACCAGTTTGGATGCAATTAAAGTAATTTAGCTGAGGGGAAGAAAAACAAACAAACAAACAAACAAACAAACAAAAAATGGCGCCTTTAGACTAGAGTGGTAGAGCAGAAGAGGTGGCAAAAAATGTCCAGATTCTGGATATATTTCGGGATCTGCCAAAAATATGCACATGAAAAGGCAAGAAGTCACGAATAACTCCTAAATGGACCATAGTTGAATAGTGATGCTATTTATTGAGATGGGGAAGATAAGAAGGAGCAGAGTCAAAAGAAGAAAATCATAATTCTGTTGTGAACATATCAAGCTAGATATCTGCTATACAACCAAGCAGAGATACAGAGCAGGCAGGTGGACACATTAATCTGAGCTCAGTGGAGAGATCAGGGCTAGAAATAGAAATCTGGGATTCATCAGCATTTAGATATTATTTAGATCCATGAGATTGAATATTAAAAGATAATGACTCAATTTTTTTCCATTAAAATTTATTTGAAACTAGAAATCTAGTAGAAATTGTTCCCTGATTTTATAAGAACTATAACTCAGGATTTTTATCTATTAGAGATGAATGCTGAAAACAATTCCAGCATGAATCACAAATACAACACTACGCAGGCTCTGCCTATTCCGCTATCAAAATACGAGGCCCTTCAGATAGAAACACAATGCGTGCTTATATCTGACCAGAAACACTGTCAGGTGGGAATAGAAAATAAGAAGTTGAACTTCCATTGAACCTCAGGGCAAAAGCAGCTGAAGACAGCAATTGTTATTATTTATTGTCATTATGATTCTGTATTGTACCCTTATTTTGTAATTTGCAAAGGCAAACTGCTTTATAATTAATTTCACTAATCCATTAGAGCCTACTCTATTTATGTGCCTTTTGGTCTTTTTTATTGTCCTAGCTCACATGTATTTTAACATGTAAGCCACTTTGATCCTCCTTAGAATACAAATCATAAAAACAAATATTTTATAATAAGCAAGTTGAGTCAGTTAATAGGTAACTGGTACAAGTTTAACTTTATCAGGGAAGAGCAGAGGCCTAAAGAAATTCATTGACTTGTCTGGTGTCATCCAGCAAGTCAACATTAAAGGTAGGGTGCTCATACTCCCACAGGGTCAATGTCAAGGCTGAGATGTTGCCCTCATTGACTCGTCACTTCTCATACTCCAGGCTATAGCTACCTAATAAAATGCAGCAAACAATATCTTCTCTGGGTCACATGTACCTTTCATTCTGATATTACGATTTAGGTAGATTGCTTTAACCTGACTTTTTCTATCACAAACACACCAGTGTTCAGGAAACTCCTTCACTAGCACCTTTCACTGAAGATCCCTAGCGAGTGCCTTTCACCCACTCCACCCTCAGCCAGGATAGCACCCCAGCCCAGGCATTGTGTGTGAGGAAGCTGTGCTTTCTGGAAGGTGGTCAGATTTTAAAAGCACAGGGCTATTCCTTTCAAAAACTACGATGGAGATTTTATCACATAACATGATCAAAACATTAAAATTATAATTCATTCAAAAATTATTTCCTTCAGAATTCAGAAGTATTAGGCTGAGCCCCCAAGAGAAGAGATCTTGTCAGTCCTGTTCACTGCTTCATGCTTGGCATCTTGCATTGTGCCCGGTGCACTGTAGGCCATCAATAAATAGACACTGCAGCATCATAGAGGTGGAGCATAGTGGCTGAAAGTATAGACTCTGGTGTCAGATCTACTGGGACAAACCATGTCTCTACCCCTTACTAGCCATGTGACCTTGACAAATTATTTAACCTGTCTAAACCTCTACACCCTAGTATGTGAAAACAGAGAGCACCTGCCCAGAAGATTTTTGCGAGGTTCGATAAACCACTACGCAAGTAAAACTTAGAATTTCACAAGTCCTCAGCGTGTTTTACATATTGATGATGAATTATTTAAGAGTTGAGAATGTTACGTGTGCAATGAGTTAAAATCTCTGCCTCCGCATTTATTTCATCATTTGAAATGGTGTATATGTGTAAAGATTTAGGCAGCTGCTTCTTCCCTCTTTCCTGTTTCTCCCACTCTATGAAGTCCATGACCCTTAGAGGCAGTGTTGAAATTATAGAAGTTAGAAGTATTGTTGCTAAGTTCACTGCTCCTCAACCCAAACAAGGGATATCATCTGTTATCATCACAATCCACCTTTTTGTTCACCTTCAATGTTCCCAGACATCCAAGTTTGCCAGAGAAAATCAGGGCCAGGAGACTCATTAAATTTATTGACATAGACCACAGCCAAAGAGTTTGTTGCAGAACCAATAGTACTATATTATTTTATAAAAATGTTAATAGTGATTGATATATTAATTTATTATGAAAAGTAAAACTACCCAGCAGATAAGATAATAGTAAGCAGCTGGTTTTATCAGAAACATTATTAGAAGAATCTACATTGAAAAGCAAATAATAGTAAGAACAAATTTCTTTGCTTTGTTTTCCTTGAGGATGAGCTTGGAAACAGAAAACAATGGTTATTTTGATTAATGGCTTATAGAATTAAAACTGGGTAGCCTGAAACGTCTCTCACTACTGTAGGGATAAATCAGAATATTTTTGTTCCACTGCACATATCTTCTTCTGATTTATAGGCTTATGGAGGAATATAGATGAGTCCTTACTCTTTGACCTTTTATTTATTTGGTAGGGAGTAGGGTGGATCTGGATTACAAGAAGATCATCTGGGTCACTTAAGGTAGTGATTATGTGTAACTTTTATTGTAATAATGCCTCCTTCATATTTCATTCTAACGTCTTTGATTGAACCTGTGACTTCCCAAATTTTCTCCGCTACTCTGTCAAAAAAAATTAATAGGTCTGCATTTATTTATTTTCTATTTTCTCTCAAAGTTGGGGGTGAGGCACACTTTACTTGATACCCATGTAGTCACCATCAGGCATTTCCAGAAAGCTTATAATTTGGAAATTAATTCCCAACCACTTTGAAATTAAATAACATTGCATCTATTTGATTTTGTGCATTTGGGGTCACATAAGAGCCCCATCTATTGATTAAATGATGAAGCAAATCCTTTCTACAAAATTAACAATGGTCATGATTGTGAAATACACTGATTTAGCAGAGATGTTTTCCAACACATCTATCAGCACTTTCTTATCAGCACTAAAGAGATAGATGCTATCCATTTAGAAGCATAAAACTAAAATGTTTTCCAAGAAGTGTCCTTAAGATGGTAAAGTTCAAACAGAGAGATGTCATCCTTGGCTACATGACTCCATTTTCCAGTAAAGGGCAAATGTCTCACACAATTAACAGATTCTGCCAGCCCGTAAATTGCTTGGCTTGATTCTTTTCTGATTTTTTCCCAATTAATCTTATTCAGCCACCTAATATTATAGTAGAGAAGATAAATTAGTCTAATGCAGGATACTGTAAAATGTTCAGTTACTGCAAAAGCTATGGCCAGTTCCCAAAGGAAGGTATTTAACCGAAACTTGATCAAAATGGGAAAGTGAATGACAAAATATGTAAATATACTCACATACTTAAAGTTAAAGATGATTTTTCAAAAAGGCTTAAGAAATGAATGTATCAGAGTAGATGTACAAACACTTAGAGGCATTCAATTTGTCCATTACCTGGTGAGATTTTAACATTTAATGTGACAGAATTTCTGAGATAATTAAAGGTGAACCTAATAGTGATGATATTTCCCATTACTAGAAATTTTATGGGTACCAGAATTTTCTTAAAATCTTATATTTGGAAATATGAATCTGTAATAAGTTTTAAATTGTCTTTATTTTTCAAAACAAAAGTTGCTATAGAATAAAACATCTGATAATATTACAAATTTTCAAATTATTTTGCGCATCTTTTTTTAGACATTATTTTCATAAATATTTACTGAGATATGTGACTAAATATAAAATTTTTAACAGTCATAGATACTGAAATAAGAAAAACATCATGTCTCAAAAGAATATAAATGTTACTGTCATTTCTTGATTGTATTCTGTATATTCTTTATCTAGACAGTGCTATGTTCCAAAGGTCAGACAAATAATTAGCGCACAAATTCTTGTAAATATTCTCTTTCTATAAGACTGTCCAGTTATCAAAATAATAATAATAAATATATTATTAAGTTTTTCACTAATCTTAAGTCATCCTATGGTGTAAATGGAAAAAAAAAATGTTAAGAGTTATTAACTGAATGCCAATCTCAAGAATGAACAGTATGGGGATGTTTTTGGTTCCAGACATCAAAATGAAAAGTCAGAGATATGAAATATTGATTTACTAGTTACTCCTTGTCAGTATGGTTTACCAGTTATATTGTAAAACTCTCATTACCTGTCTAACAATTTAGGTATACACCCTACTTTTTAGATCTCAGCCATACAGAAAAGCAGTGCGATGTAGTTAGAAAGAGCTAGGTTTTGGTATGACACACTTGTTTGTCAATGGCAGGTCTATCTCTTACCCTTGTGTGATCTCAGCTAGTTATTTAACTCATAATACAGCCCATGATGAGAGCTAAAATTCAAAATGATGACCCTGAATTATAATAAAAATTATAATGTTCTAATACTCTATTTATGAAGGTAGAGAAAAGAGAATTAGTGTTAATAGGTAAAGAACATTTATGGATCACTGAAAAAGAATGATATGATCAAAAATGGGAAAAATAGACAAAGGAAAAATAAAACAGAGTAGTTTAAAAAGTACAAGGAGCTAAAAGTTTCCCCTTCGCCAATTGACCAAAGATACTTATACATACTGGACCACGCTGACAAATAATATTCCTCAACTATTTAAAAAACAGCCTAGAAAAATTTTTTATGCAAAAAAAGCTTTTGACATAATGTTGAATAAAAGTGGAAGATACCAAACTATCCAATTAAATCTCAATTTTAGAGAGAAAATGTGTATCTATATCTGTATACGGTGAGAAATTATTAAGAATGCTTATCTCTGAACAGTGGAATTATGCAGGATTTTAATTTATTTTTATATCTTTTGTATGTCTCAAGTTTTCTGCAGTGAGTATTACTTTTATAATCACACAAAGAAAATTTTCAAGGCTAAGAAATAGGAAAATTTTTAGACTTGGTTCTACCATTAATAAGCTGTCATTGAATCTCATTGAGTCTCAGCTTTCTTATCCATAAGATTTTCTCATTTATAACAAAAAAAATATTGAACTAGATCACCCTCTAAGTTCACTTTCACTTTTGTAATTCTATGAAGCTACAATGTATAACTAACCATGTGATATCCAAAGAAAACAAAGACAACCTGAAGTATCAGCATCAAAAAAAGTTATCACATATGCATAAAGCCTAATAGGCATTTTTAGCAAACCACAACTCACTGGCCATTCCCCTCTATACTTTATATCTATTTATAATAATATTAAATTTAAAAGATAATTTTTATTTTTTAAAGTAAGAGCCCCATAAGATTTGTAGGACAAAAGTAAAGAGATGCTGCATAAGGTCAGAGCTGGAGGAATACATGTTCCCTGATCTCTGACCTCCATCGGGCCTTTCTCACTTCTTAGAATTCCATCAAGTTGTGTGTCGCATTTTCATTGTGCTATTTTCATAACCAGTTAATCAGAAAACACTATTTTTCTGTGATTTGGGGGATTCTCCCATTAATGACTTTGCCGCTATAATTAAGAAATATGTTAAGCCTTTTGTCAATTAACTTAACTGATGTGAAAACCTGACTGATCCAGAGAGTGGTAGATTTCCCCAGCTGCACCTTATCGGAGAACAGCTTAGTGTGAAGGATAGAAGTTATGCTGAAGCTAGAGCTGTAAAAGTGCCAGGAAAATTAGCATGAGCTCCTAGCACAGAGGGCAAAGAGGAAAACATGCTCACAGCTAGTGTGTGGGTGTTGCTGAAACAGGAATCATTTCACCATCTTTATTTGTTAGGATGAATAGCTGCATAAATTTTTGCCAAATGAAAAGTTCCTTCAAAGAACTGGGCCAACAGGAAAAATAAAGGAAGGGAGGGGCTATGTGCAAACCGAGGAAAGGGATTGCTTCTGCAAAACTATTCCTTATATATTCCCTAATGTGGCCTCGTGAAAATAGAAAGAGCTCAGGCCAAAGCAGTAGCTGAGACAGAACACCCTTGGCTTCCCTTCTTTCCCCCTATTTCTACCCAGTCTAGTCTTGACACCTCTTTTAAGTGTTAGACCAGTGCTTCCCAAACTATCTTTTTTTTCCCCCTAATCCATCACAGTGGATTTTTCATAAAGTATAGGAAAAATAAATTACTACAAAAAATAAATTTTAAAAACATAAAAATAAGCCCATTTTGATATTAGATTCAACAGACATAAAATCATTCTCAATTTACTATATGGTTTATTAACATTTAATTCTGCACATTATCATCACAGACAATTAACACACGACTTCCAGACAACTACTTTAGAAAAGCACTGTGGTCAATAGTCATCCTGTAAACACTTATCTCAGCTTTTTCTCTACTGTAACTATTTATAGTTCTATACACTCCCATTTAACTGGGAGTTCTGTAAGGGTCAGCCAGCACCTGACATTCAGAGATACTCAGCAAGTATTAATTAAATGAATGAGTGAATGAATGAGTGAATGAATGAATAAATGAATGAAGCACAAAGGAACAGAAGCATTTCTGCCAACATCTATGGGCACCCTTCTAACACCTAGAGTAGCTTCCATTCTCTTCTCTCTTCTTTTTAAAGATTCCCGAATAAAGCATAAACATAGCTTCTAGGTTCTTGCTATTCAGATATCATAAAAGTCATGGAGTCCTGTACCTTTATTTTTGGGTTTCTCTATTTTCCCCATTTGGGTATCTGTGAAAATATTTATTAAATCTTTTCTTGGTGCCACTTACTGCTTACTTCAGCTCTGACATTAGTGTACAAGGTATTAGTTTTCTATTACTGCAGGAACAAATTACCATATAATGGTTTTAAAGCAACAAAGATATATTATCTCACAACTTCTGCAGGTCAGAAATCCAACACGGTCTCACTGAGCTGAAATCATAGTGTCGTCAGGGCTGCATTCTTTTCTTGAGGTTCTAGGGGAGAATTTATGTCTTTCCTCATCCAGGTTTTTGGAACAATTCACTTCTTTGAGGTTGCACGAGGTCCCCATTTCTTTGTTCCCAGCTTCTAAAGGTCACCAATTCTCTTGGCTTGTGACCTTCTTCCTCCATCTTCAAATCCAGCAATGGTGGGTGGAATCCTCATGTGACATCTTTCTGACCCTCACTTAGAAAGGTTCTCTGCTTTCAAGGTCTCATGCGATTAAAACTGGCCCCACCACAATAATATAGGCTACTTTCGCCATCTCAAGATCTGTAACTTTAATCATAACTGCAAAGATCCTTTAGGCACGTAACATGTTCACCAGTTCTAGGGGATAGGAAGTGGCATATTCAGGAGCCTGACTCTTCCTCCTACAACAAAAAGATTCATGAATTTGTGCTGAATAAAAAAGAAAATTAAAAATTTATGTCATTAACTTTACATCCTTGGATAAGAGTTTCTTTATACAAGGATTCTCAATAAGATTTTAGAAGCTTTTATGGTAGGCTCTTTGCTGTGTTCATCTTTGTACACCTGAAGTGTTGGATGGTTCCAATGCAGCCACCAGATAGCTACCAAAATTAACTCATACCCTTTTCCTCTGCCCAAGATTCTTTATTGTAGATCCAATTTCACACTATAAAATCTGATTTATTTTGTCTAGCAAATCTGATTCTTCATAATTTAGGCACACCCTACTGTACAGCCCCATTCTTCACAATTTCCTACTCATCATCTACAGTATACCAAAATGTTTGTAAAATTCTGTGCCATTTTAAGCTTCTCTTTTCACATGCTCTTCTTTCTACCTGGATGAAACTTCTTCTGCCCTTCTCTTTGGAGACATGTGGTGTAATAGAAATAGAATAAAGTTGGAAGCCACTTTGATTTGAATTTGAATTAGTCACTCTGCCACCCACTAACCTGAAGCTGCAAGATGCCTCCTTGGCCTGGGGAGTAAAATGGGGCTAGTAAAATCTACTTTGCAGGGATGTTTTGAGGCTTTGAAATAATATACATAAAAGCATATAACATAATGTCTGTCGTATAATAGACCTTAACTAAATGTTATTCTTTTGCCCTAGAGAACCTCATTATTCCTTTAGGCCTTAGCTCACTACCTCTACTTTTAAGTCATCCCTAACCTGTCATTATAGTTAAGCTCAAGTCTTGGTTCTTCCATGGTAGTGTTTATTTACTAAGTTTCTAAATTTACAGAGTTTAGGGGTAATGTCACCCATCTGTGCCCTCTAGTACATTATGAACTTCTTGAGTACAGGAATGTCCTATTTATTATTTTATCTATTACCACTTAACAAAAAGTATGGATTAGTCATTTATAAAAGATTCGAATGGATACAAAGATGGATGGATGGAAGAATTAATGTAGAACCCCCATAGTAACTAACACATAGTAAATACTTAATAAATATATGCTGAATTTAAATTAAGTATACTTATCCTGTAAGCATACCATTCTGACTGTGGATCATTATATTTCTTTATCTCTTTAGCTGTCTCGTCTACTAAATGGCGGTGTCTGTGTGTTCACATTTATCTCCGTAAATTTAGAAACTTAGTAAATTTCTTAAAAAAATGCTATGTCTTTCATTTCTTTGTTAGCTTCATTCAATACACAGGCAAGTCTCTGTGTTCAATACATAGTGGGTGTTCAGTGCAATTTGACAGTGATCAAAAAGATACTATGATTTAAAAAAATCTAATAGTTCAAGTTTCTAGATAGACAGGACTGATTCTTAGAAAACCAAATATGTACGCAGGAAAGTTTCAACCACTGATGTAACACTATGAGAAGTATTTGGAAACATGATAGTGTCAAAGCTACCTGTGTTTGCTAATTGGTCTCACCTAAATGAAAAATGAACTGTCTAGTATCTTCCTGACAGAAGATAGTTTTACAATTTGGAAGAAGGTGCCTAAAAAAGTTAAGCAGCTATCTTCCCACAGAAACTAGGAGATAGGGCTCCTCTCTTCCTTGATGATTACATTTCAAAGGAATGGCTCTCGAGACCTTAAGAAAGACATTCCTGGATTGTAAAACTGGTAAGAAGCTTTTAAAAAGATTTACATCCCAAAGAGCAGAGAAAGAATTTACAAATACAAGCTTTCTAAAATAAGTGTTCTAAGAAAAGAAAGGTCAGGGGTAAAGAGTCTAGAAGAAGTGTGTCTAAAGTTGAGTTAAGCCACAAAGAACTTTAAAGCCCTCTTGATCGGTGGGAACCTAAGTATAAATTTCAGGAAGGATGAGTTAGAAAAGTTTCTTGAAAAACAAGATAGGCATGGATAGGTGAATTCCTTCATGGGATCTGTCCATCATAGTGCACCGCAGCTGGTCTATTGACATGCTTATTGAACCTAGCAAGCCTTTGGCTGAGGTAGAGTAGATATATGCCCAAATCTTTAGGTGTAAAGGAATATTTAGGTTAAAAATAGAGATTTAAATTTGGCTTCATATGAACATATATGCAGAAGTGTCCATATTGCAGAAAAATTATTGCTTCTGCAAATGTTGTGTAGCTTTGTTTTTCAACTCCCATTTTTCAATCAAAAGACAGTAGAGGTCACAACTCCACTAGATGGTTCACTTCTTCACTTCTCTTCTAATTACAGAAGGGAATATAGAAGGGGAAGCTCAGATATCACTCTTGGCAGAGTGTTGTGATTAACCTCACCTGAAGTTATTATTCCAGAATATTCATTAAATCTTAATATTTTAGACATATTTTCCTTCTTGCTCTTCACATTTATCCAAAGCTCTTAATTCTGCAATTCTCTAAAACATACTCCAAACATTAAGTAAAAAGTGGAAAGTAATGGGAGAAAAGTTATTCGCTTCTTTTCTTCCCAGTGTATTTTCTTTCTTTCAGGTTTTCTTTTATTTTTATCTTCGTTCTTAGTCTCATCTATTCTTTATTATTTTCTCCATTCTGAAGATAATCAAACTTTCTGGTTATCATAATGACATATTGATATGTGTATGCATTCACATGTATAGGCATACATGCTTGTATGTTTGGGGAGTATAAGGATTTATAACAATTTTATAGAGAAACAATCTCACAATTATCTGACTACTACTTAATGACTGCTTGACAGAGCTTGTCTATAGTTTTGATGAGGTCAGTGGAGCATATCCACACGTTCCTATGCTATTTATACAACAAGAAGTTAAAGAATACATATCTAAGCACATATTCTATGAAGGTAGAAGTGAATTCTGCTCATGAAATGAATTGATTCTATTTGTGAAATAAATTATATTTATGAAAATGTACTTATGAAATGAATTCTGACATATGCTAAAATATTTCAAGTATCACAAGATGATGCATAATCAAAATAAACAAGAAATATCCAAATTTTTTATTACTCTTCTCTCTAGTTCTTGTCCTCTTGGCTCTTAATGCCCATGTTTGGCCATAATTTTTAAACCCTTTCTTTAGTCAGTTTTCACTGAAGAGGTCAGGTGAGGTGAGGGTCTTTACAGGAAGACACATTCTATCTATGTGAGATTCTGTTGAACTCATCATTTCCCACTTAATTAAGCTGGATATCTCCTAAGAGATCTTTCTTAGATGAAATTGGAAACCAGTTTCATGTTAGTAATTGTACCAAAATGGGCTTTAGAATGTAAAAGTCTCTAATCCTCTTTTAAAAAGGCAAGTGTTTCATGTCACCTTGTCTGTAGAGCAAAATCTCTTTCTGAATGAAGGATGCAGCTTTGCTAAACTGTACACTCTGATTATAAATCAACCAGTACAATAACAGTACTGCAGACACAACCTCCTAAGATAATCTCTTTAGCACAAAATTGTATCAGAAAGATGAAAATCCTAACAAGAATGTGATTTCTGTCAGTTTAGCTCTTCATGCATGCCATTTACACCAAGGTTTTTTTCACACTTCTATTACCAGTTCAACCTAGAGAAAAATGGCTTATTATGTGATCAGAATTTGTGTGCACGAACCACAATGGGTGCAAAGCATATGAGGATTTATATCCAGTCAAAATTCCTAGAGATTAGAAGGCATTCAAAGAAAGAAAATAAAAGTGATTAGAAGGCCACAACTGGCTCGTGAACAGAGTAAAGGAGCCAAGGTGCACAGCTGGACTTCGTATATCATGCCAGGAAGGAATAAGGACTCTCTGAAGAGTGCAACTTCAGAGGAGAAGCTGAAATTGTTTATTGTTGCCCCAGGGAGGTGTAATTGGGGTTAATGGGGTGAAATTAAGCAAAGAAAAATTCAAGATGTATATCAGGAAACACATCTTAATAATGAGGTCTTTTATAATATTGTCCCAATGGAAGTATTAGAAACCCTTTTGTTCGAGTCATTCAAACTTCAGGTAGGAAAATATATGGAAAAATAGGCTGTAAAAGACAATCGCATATCAGCCCTCAAGGGATGAATTACATAGCACAATCAGATCTTTCTGAGCTCTAATTTCCATGACTCTTTCAGTAATGTCCTCAAAGGCTTAATTTTCAAAACGCTTGTTCAATTGTTTCTACTATGCACCTGCATCACTAGCAGATTCCAATTAACTGAGTTTGCAGTTGCACACTGCAACAATTCAGAGGTTTGCCTGAGAACCTTGGAAACGTGAAGTCATTTGGGATGACTTCAGTCAATATTTATGATTGTAAACGTAGTTAATATAAAACAGTATAATAAACACAGTTCTGAAGATTGCTACCAGCAAACTGAACTAATTGCTACACTAAATTCCTTGTCTCGTTTTATTTTTATCACATTCTTTATTTTATTAAAATAGAATTTATTCAAAATCTCTTATCTCCTGGTCACTAAATAAATGGTGGGGATAAAAAATGAAAATATTAAATAAGGTTTGATCTTCCATCCTTTTTGAAATGCATTCTGGTAAAGATTGTGTTTTTCTGCCATTGCATACCCTGATACCTCAGCCAATGTCTGGCACATATATATTTATTGAATGAATGAATGAATGAATGAATATCCACATTCAATGCTAACACATTTGGTAGATTATCTTAGTTTCCATAAACTCATTTTGTGCTTTTCCTTCAATGTACTCATTACAAAAAAAATATATTTTTAAATAAAATTAATTAATTGACTGATTGATTAATAAGCAGGGAAGTAAAGGAAGTTATGGTTCAGGCATGTTACCCAAGATTTTCCACCTTGTTTTATCCCAAAGGTCCTGGATAAACCCAGAATAACTAAAAGCCAGGGCTGGTCACCTGAGGCCACTTCTTCATTCTTATGTGTGAGACTGAGGCAGTAGTTTGAGGAAAGGTATCTTCTGTTTTTAACACGGCTTTTTAAAGAAGCTGGAATAAATTCGTTTGTGCTATCTTTGGAAAAGGGGAAAAAGATTACTATTTAGGATTTTTCTATCTCACTATGATCAGTTTCTGCAAATGCCCAAACTCAAGAGTACTAGTCCTCTATACCAGTGACTACTAAAAGAATATTTAAATGGAGGAAAGGCAATTTACAGTAAAGAAAATCAAGAAGTAGACTGATGGAATTCATAGTAGATTATAGAGAGGTGGCATTGATTAGCCCATGAGCGCTGTTGATTTTCAGATATCGAAAACCTTTCCTTATCTTCATCTTTGGTTCTTTTCATATCATAAAAATAAATCTTATTTATTTTTATTTCTTTGATCTTTGGCTGCAAAACATGTTTAAGTGTTTTAAAATATTTACTTTTTTACTATTTAATATGGCTCTCATATAATTTTCAGTCTTTTTCCACACATGTTCAAAAATTATTTGCTTCATTTTTTTCCTACTTTGCATCTATAGTTTATATAACATCAGTATGAAGAAAATTTTAGTAACTTTTTTTTAGAACTGTACATTTCTATTTGTAGCCTTTTTAAAAATATTCCTTCTACCCTCTTCCTTTTTATTAGCAAAGAGCAACTCTTCTGCTAATAAATTGTAATTTTGTTTTAGAGGTCATTTCATCTCTTAATCACTTTAAAATCTGTATTTGAAACATCATTTATTTATCTGGCCCCCAATGTGATCTTCCTCTCATTTTCCACATATGTTGTTCCTGCATTTCATTTTGTTGAACAGAGTATAGATTCATCTGGTCATTTAGAGACTTAAATTGCCTTCTCATTATTTGACTCTGCAGACCTCAACATTCCTGACACAATCATAAATTGATTCATATTGTTATGTGCTGGTATCCCTCTTCCCATTTCTTTCCCAGATTTCCAAGATGCATGTACCATGTGAAAGATTCACAAACTACCATTTACATTTTATTCAACTAAACATGATCAGAAATTAAACCAGGTATATCCTGGTTTAGAAAATTGTAGTTCATCTGTGACAAGAGTATGTCAAATATAGGATGTTTCATTTAAGTTTAGACCAAACTATACATTGATGCATGTCTGTAGAATTAAAACATGCTTCTCTAGGACACGTGTTACATTTTCCAAAGCAGTAAAGCATGACAGAATGTAGTCATTAAAAGATAATTGTTCCCATGGAGGTAGAGCGTCCTGGGGCATACAAATTTATCTAGGATTATCCAGAAGTGAGCTAATCTGATGAGGAGTGATGTCTTATCTTGGAAATATAAAATTTGCCAGCACACAAAATTAAATGGGCCCAAATGGTTTTAAATAACATGAGATTAAATTTAAATGTTATTGAGATTAAGCATAAAATAACCCACACTTCGATATGATTGTCAATACTGTATTTATTGTTTTTAACAAATAAGGTATTGTTGCTTTATGAAATCCTCTTTGTTAAGGGAAGATAGAAAAATATGAAAGAGAACAAAGTGCAAATACCTACAGCCTGTGAATTTCTTATTGTAGGCATTCCAGTTCAGTAAGTTAAACTGGTAAAGGAACATTTGGGTAATATTCCAAAATTTCATTTGTTGTGTTACCAGTGTGTTATAACAAGGCTGATTTTTTTTTTTTATGTTTTGTAAAATAACTCAGCTCTAGACTCCAGTTCTAACTGCTAAGTATCCAAATGGCTGTCAGCAGTTCCACCCAACACATGCCCCCTCTCCACCATTGCATGCTGGCCTCCCTTCTGACTTTCTGGCTAACAACAAAGGCTTCCAGAAGCTACCCCTTAATTAGGCTCCAGTACCTCCCTCACATCCATGGAAGAGGCTCACTGATTAATCTCTCTGTCCCCTGCAGCAGCCAACCTGACAAAGAATTCTGCTTAAATTACAGCTCAGTTGGCTTATTTTTCTCTCTTTTCAAAAATGTTGAATAGCTCCCCATTTCTGTTGAATTAACTACAAATGCCTCAACCCAGAATTCAAAGACTTATGTAAAATGGCTCAAACCTATTTCCTCAGTTTATCATTTTCTGTTCTCTAACTCAAACTCTTTATTTCAGTAAAATTGAACATCTTGTATTTCTTCATATTTTCTAGTATTTTCTCCAGTCCAGGGTACTGTGTTTATTTTCCTGTGTCAGGAGAGTATCCCTAATATGATTTTAAATGTTAACTACTATAAAAACAATTTTTCTAATTTTTAAATTATATGTTATATCCCACTCCCTTAACACAGTGATCATTTTTTTTCCCTCTTGTACTGTGCCTTGCATCATGGTTGTTTTTTATTTGCCATATCCCTGGTGTTAGTCCTTCTCCTCTGGGAGAGCACGTACAGCATCTCACTCCTAAAAGACATCTCTGCAGCAACCGGGGAAGTGCTGGGCACACAGTGGCTGGTCATCTATTCACTCATACATTCAACAAGGACTTATCAAGTAGTCAATATATGCCCAATACAATGCTACAGATGTTACAATAGAGTTTCATAAGTAAGGTCAGAAAAATTCTGCAAATTTTTCTATAACCCCAATTTCTACCAAAAGTTTATAAAATTATTTTCATTTAAAAAAGTTTGCTAAAAAATCTAGTCTATAAATATGTGACATAAAATATTAATTTAATATTTAGTGTTTTAAATGATCTGCGCCTGGAATGTTCATTCTTCTCACAGAAATTCCCCTTAGTTCTCTTTTTACTTCCTTCAGGTCTTTGCCCACATGACACTTTTTCAATGAGGTCTGCCCTAAACACCCTATCTACTATTGCCACATCAACACACACACACACACACACACACACACACACACACACACACACACACACATCTTGTATCTCCTTTATTTTCCTCCTTAGCACTTATCACTATTTAACATACATTTTACTTATGTATGTTTTAATTTTCTATTTACCATACTAGAATGTAAATTCCATGAGAGCAGTTTCATTTAAAGAATATGTGAATATTTACACAACTAGTGCACCATAGTAAAGGTAAAATAATGCTTACTGAAGAGATTTACAAGCAGAGAAGTGATAAAATACACATGATCTCATCTATGAGCCCTCATTAGCTCATAAAAAGGCAAGTGAATCTAGACTAGGTGCATGGACTAAAAAAGGACACTCGAGCTATTTTACATAATCTCAGGAAAAAGAAAAGAGAACAGGGAACACTTACTTGATTCTGCTAACAGTGAGACCTTCCTGTTAGAAACAGGCAGCTTTCATTGAGGCAGATTCCTACTACTTTATTGAAAAGGATGAGCCTTCAAGATTGTCCAAATTGGACTCAAGTCTGCAGGAGCTCAGTGTATAGAAATCTGTTAATTGCCTGTGACTGACACTAAATTGTACTGGTGTTGTTTAGGAGTTGGGTGTTAATACATATTCTCTGTAGCTGGATCAGGTAAAGAATGATATGCCCAATATAACAATGAGTTCATATTAAGAGCCACTGCTTAGGACAATCTTAGAAAGCTGTTTGAGGCTACTTCTCCACATTGACAATAGAAAAAAATTGTTCAAACCACCCCAGCCACCCCAAAATCTTCATTCACTTCCCAAGATTGTATGAAACTCAATCAAATGAGGACTATCAACATATGTTGGGAATGAGCCAAAGTTTTTTCTCTGCCTTTTTTTACTGTTGTATCCAAGTACTTAAGATGGTTCTTAACATACAGTAGGTATTCAATAGATAGTCACTGCATGCATGAATGAATGAAACATTGCCAATCAATGAAGTGTCTTGCCCTCAGTTTTTTCTCTCACGTCTGTATTATCAGTAAAGATAAAAGAGTTGTACTGTTCAATACAAGGTTTTTTTTTCTAATTTAACCCTTTATGTATGTCTAATCATGAGAAAAGCTGATAACAATAGCAAAATTTCTTATAATAACCAACTTTCAATTACCTCGTACTGAATTTCTTCTTAGCTTCTTATTATGTCTAAGGTGCTCTGCCACTATGAGAAAGATGCCACTAATCTGTTTTCTAATAACCTCTTTCTGGCCCTCATCAAGAGGCTTTTACTCATCAGCTTTCACAGACAGTTTTTTGCATAATATTACATATTTCTATACCACTTACCTTGTATCTTTCATTTCCTCTTATGCCAAATAGTCCCTTAATTCTCATACATATTACCTTATGAGAATAATTTTTTAAACATTTTAACACTCCCTTACTTCAATTTCTTTAATCGACATTCTCTAACATAATCTCTTTTCATTTTAGCATTTTCATTTATAAATGCAATATACTTTAATCAAACTAGCATGATGCAACATCTATCTTTGTTATGATAATCACATAAGATCCATTAGCAATACAAATGGGAAAAATCTGAAGGGAGTTAAAATTTTACATTAATCAATTCTATAGCATTTTTTATTATAAATCCATTTGACTAAGGCATCATGAATTCTGGAAAAACAAAAATGAGAAGAGAGTATATGTCTGCAAAATGTACAGATACGCATCTTCTTATCTCAACTTCAGGGTCATTCAACTCATCTCTCTCTCTCTCTCTCTCTCTCTCTCTCTCTGTATGTATGTGTGTGTGTGTCTTTATACTTAGAAAGTTCATAGTTTGTATTAGTTTATTGAGGCTGCCATAACAAAATACTACAGACTGTGTAGCTTAAACAACAGAAATTTATTTTCTCACAGTTCTGGAGTCTAGAAGTTCAAGATCAAAGTGTCAGTAGGTTTGGTTTCTCCTGAGGTCTCTCCTTGGCTTGCAGATGGCTGCCTTCTCGCTATGTCCACACAAAGTCTTAACTTTGTGCACTTGCATTCCTGGTGTCTCTTTGTGTAGTCAAATTTTGTTTTCTTATGACACTAGTCAGATTGGATTAGGGCCCATCCTAAGGCCTTCAGTTTAACTTAATCATCTATATAAGGTCCCTAATTCCAAATACATTCAAATTCTGATGTACTAGGGTAGTACTTCAACATATGAATTTTGGGAGGACACAATTCAGCTCATAACATAGCTCATGATAGAGAAAAAATACAATCATAAAGGCGTATGATTAAAAGTAATTTATGATAAATATGGTGAATTCCAAAGGAAGATTATGATAAATATGGTCAATAATAAATATGGTACTTTTTTGGCTTAGTTGGTTAGATGTTTGGTTGTTTTATATCTGAGAGAAGTGGGATATGAGCTATACCACAAAAAGATACAATTTGGCTTCAAAGGATGGGACTCGTGCAGTAGAATTGGAGAATAGATGAAGGGGATAAATTGTACATATCCCCAATGTCAGGAAAATATTGGATAAAGAATGAAAAATCAATCTGTCCGGAACATTAAGTATTGAAGAAGGGTGATTTGCAAAAGCTGGAGTAGTTGATGCCCTTTGGGTAGGAAAAAGTGTAGATAGATATATGACTGGAAAATCTAGGTTGGACTTCACTGTCTCGCTGAGGAATTTGGTTTTGGCTCCGTTGGTAATAGGAAAGTATTATGGTCAAAGTCCTCTTAATAATTCTAATATTTAAATGTATCACTCATTTTTAAAAAAATCTATATTTTAACAAAAATCTAAATTATAAAAACATTTGGCTTCCCTTGAATGTTTGAACACTTTCTATTTTATAACAGTACGCCAAACTCAGTTGAAATTGTTATATACTAATCTTTAGGAGGCCAAATCAGTGATTTGCTTTGGTCACATGATCGCCCTTCACAAATTCTAACACCCTTGGATTCTTTATGTAAGTGTCTCTCTTTTTTTCATAAACTATAGCCTTTGGTTCCCTAGACATCTATGGATTTATTTTCAAGGTTGAGGAAAATAATTTTTTAATTTACAAGTTTTTAATGTGGGGTTCTTGAAGACAGATGAGAAAATAATATATCTTTTACTGACTTCTAACTGAAATATAACATTTCTTTCTAAAATGAATATAGTCATGTGTCACCTAACCACAGTGATTTGTTCTGAGAAATGCCTTGCTAGGTGATTTTAGTGTTATGTGAACATCATAGAGTGCACTTGCACAAACTTACATAGTATAGCCTACTATATACATCTAGGTTCTATGGTATAGCCTAGTGCTCCAATGCTACAAACCTGTTCAGAATGTTACTGTACTGAATACTGCAGACAATTATAGTGCAATGGTAAGCATTTGTGTATCTAAATATATCTAAACATTTTAAAGGAACAGTAAAAAATACAATATAAAGAAAAAAATGGTACACCTGTATAGGGCACTTACCATGAATGATGCTTACAGAACTAGAAGTGCTGTGGGTGAGTCAGTGAGTGAGTGCTGAGTGAATGTGAAAGCCTAGGACATTAGTGTACACTACTGTAGACTCTATAAACACTGTACACTTAGACTACTCTAAATTTATAAAACAACAGAAGATTAAATTAAGCACAAGAAAAAACGATGCAGTAAACACCAGATATAGGAGGCCACTGCCTACATAACACAACATACTGTTTCACAGCAAACAATTTTAATAAGTAGAAAGAGTACACTCTGAAATGACAATAAAAAGTATAGTACAGTAAATACATAAACTAGTAACGCAGTCACTTGTTATCATTATTAAGCATTATGTGTTGTACATATTGTATATGTGGTATTTTTACATGACTGACAGCAGTAGGTTTGCTTACACCAGCATCATCACAAAGAAGTGAGTAACGCGTTGCACTATGATATTACAATAGCTATGACATTACTAGACAACAGTAATTTTTCATCTCAATATTATAATTTTATGGGACCATCATTCACATATGCAGACCATCGTTGACCACAACGTTGTTTTGCGGCACGTGACTGTATTCGCCACAAAACAGGCAGATATTTTAGAAGTTCTCAATCTGATGCAAGATCTTATTATTTACTGTGTTAATAAAGATGCACCTATACTAAATATTATGATTTTTAAATATTTGATTACTGTAATTGCATATAATTGATTTTCTCTCTAAGCCTCTGAGTTTGATTTTTATGCATTTAAAAAAATTATTCTGAGGAAAGGCTATAAGCTACACCATACTGCCAAAGTAGTCTTGAGGGATAAAAATGCTTAAGAATCCATGCTTCAGAAGGAGTCTATATATTACTCAAATACGGGAAGGGAGGGAGAACTGCCTTGCTTTATTGCTCCTTCTTGCTGTAAGAAACCTGTATTTAGGTTTTTGCTTTGACTACTAAACCATCTATTTCTGTATTTATCAGACTTCTTTGAGTCAATACCTCTGAGCCTTCCTAGATAGCTTCTTATCACTTGAAAGTTGACTGTAAATGGATTCTTTTATTTAGTTTACCCTGGAGTCAGAACAGGCAGGAAGAAATCAAGTTGAAAGGAGTAAAGCATACTAAGGAAAATTCTATCAATTAAGTGTTAATGCAAAAAAAAAATTATTTTTTTGATTTTTATTACTTTACAGTGAAATTCAGCATGTTGAATGAACTTATCACTAATTTACATAAATGCTTGCAACATGTTGGCATATTTATCAAGTTCCACTAGGGATAAAATGTAAATGTATAGTTTCCACTTAACCAATCTCCAGATAAGATTTTAAAAAGTAATGAAATAAAGTCTAAGCTCCTCAGATGGAAGCTGCTCTATAAGTACAAACTACAATCCTTATTATTTTTATAAATATTGGATATTTGGATCCTGCTGAAACATTTAACGTTCTTTTCAAATGACCTGCACATAGGAAAATGCAGTCAAAGCATGTTGCACTAGAAATACCTGCTCCGCTCCCTTCCTATGTGGAGAGTCTCAGTGAATAACTTGCTGAGACCCCAGCCAATTTTGTCCAACAATATTTAAAGCCTCCCTTAGTGATTTCACTGCATTTACAGGGAGGACTCCACAATCAAGAAGGAAATGTGTGTGTTGCTGTTTCTTGGCTCACATTAGTGCCTGGTTTTATCAAGCTGCTGCACAGCACTTCTGTCCTGAAAGACGTCTGTGTGACTTGGATACCATTTCATAGAGTCACACTGGATCCTCTTATGTCTCGCCAATTAAATTATCTTTCCAGCCTTTATTCCCGCCAAAGTGGTTCAAGCTGAGATTAGGTCACACTTCTCTTAATTCGTTCTTTGAAATAGTGTGGAAGGCCTCATGGAGAATATGAGCATGCACACACATTAATGCCTAGTCTTCCCCAGTCTCCATAGTAGATAACTGAATTTCTTTGCAGAAGTTCCTTCTGTTGTGTACCCACCACCCAGATCTCTAAAAACTGAAGAGTTCCTTTTAATCTTCTTAAATTAAATTATAGCACTACCAAAAACTTGTGGTAAATGTGGGATTTAACTATCGCTGTGCCAATTGAATTCTAGATCAGACATTATAGGACCTGAAAGAGGGTTCTTAAATTGGCCTTTTTAGGGGACTCTGAGAACCAAAAAATTGATTCTATCTTGAGTTTTTAAAAAACTGTCTCAATCCTGCTCCTCATCTTAAAAAAAATTAAAATTTTACAAGCTATTTAGATATTTACTATTTTGTGTATTTTGCATTCTGCACTTTGCCTCAACTTTTTCTTTCCTTGCCAGAATGTTTTATAAGACACAACTAAGATAATGGGCATTTATTTTTTAAAATTTTTAGATATAAAATTGAGCTCTAGTCTACAGCCATGCTATCCTGAACACTCCCGATCTCGTCTGATCTTGGAAGCTAAGCAGGGTCAGGCCTGATTAGTACTTGGATGGGAGACCACCTAGGAAGACCAGGTACTGTAGGTCTAAAAATATATATATATTGAGTTCTTAGCAGATTTTATATTATCACCAAAGTACCAGCTTTCCATAAAGAGCCAGTTGCAACCTTAGACTCTGGACTTGCAGGAGACTGTAGAGCCTTCTCTAAAACACTTGTTTAAAGTACCTCTTAGGACTGTCAAGGTTGTCAAGATGAATCTCACTTTTTTGCCCAAAATGAGAGGAAGAGGACCTAAAGTTTCCTTGTAAAAGCGGTCACAAGGACGAGAAGTCCTGGGAGTGTGGTGTCCAGTTCTACTCACGAACATATCAACCTCTGAAACCTAATCATCTTCAGCAACTTATCCTTCTCACACATTCTCTTACTAACAAAATCATAATCATGTATTTTCTAAGTGCCTACATAACTATCTGTTTCTGATGAAAGATTCTTTCAGATCCTCAGTGCTCAGGTTCCCCCACACCTGCAAGTGATTTTGTACTTAAGAGAACACATTGCCCATATTGCAGAGACTGAAAAAACACAGGCAGCCCTTGCTTAAATATTTGCTGACACAGTTGCCGGCATGGTGGAATATTAACATGAGGAAAACCTAGGCTGTAGATGACATTCTTTTCCAAAATCAGTTCTTCTTATTAAGTATTCTCAATCCAAAATATCATTTAAACAGATTTAACAGAATGAGGGGTTAAAAATTTGGGGGCAACTAGACTTATTGGGGGGATTGCTTTGCAAGCTATATAAATATCTAATCATTATATTGTATACCTGAAACTACTGTAATATTGGATGTCAACTATAATTGAAAATTAATTTAAATTTTTTTTAAATTAAAATTTTTAAAAGTTCAGGCAAAAGAATTGAAAACAGAGATAATTGAGAATATTTCATCATCTTTGAGGTGTATTTTTATTTGAAGTATAGAACACTCATTGTGTTTCACATGGCTCAAACTTTATGCCAACTTCTTATGTTACCTCAGGTGTTAAGAGGCAGAAGGAAAAGAAAAAGAAGCAATACAGTTCATTTTCATGTTTTTTTTTAACATTTTTTATTTTTCACTTACAATTGACATACAATGTATTAGTCCCAGGTGTACAACATAGTGATTAGACATTTATATAACTTACAAAGTAATCATTGCAATAAGTCAAGTACCCATCTGACACCATACGTAGCTATTATGATATTATTAAGTATATTCCTTATGTTGTACTTGACATACCTATGTCTGTTTTATAACTACCAATTTGTACTTCTTAATCCCTTCACCTTTTTCACCCAGCCCCCCAATTCCCCTCTCATCTCACAACCATCAAAATGTTCTCTGTATCTATGAGTTTGTTTCTGTTTTGTTTGTTCATTTATTTTGTTTTGTTTTGTTTTAGATTCCACATATAAGTGAAATTATATGGTATTTGTCTGTCTCTGACTCACTTCACTTAACATAATACCCCCTAGGTCCATCTGTGTTGTCACAAATTGCAAGACTTTATTCTTTTTATGGCTGAGTAATATTCCAATATATATATGTACCACCTCTTCTTTATCCATTTGTCTATAGATGGACACTTAGTTTCCTTTCATATCTTGGCTATTGTAAATAATGCTGCAATGAGCATAGGATTCATGTATCTTGTTGAATTATTATTTTGGATTTCTTCATCTAAATACCTAGAAGTGTGGAATTGCTGAGTCCTTTGACTCTTGTTATAGTTTTTGTTTTAAAGTCTATTTTGTCTGATATAAGTATTCCTACTATTCCTACACCAGCTTTTTTTGATTTTCATTTTCATGAAATACATTTTAAATTCTTTTACTTTCAGTATGTGTGTGTCTTTTGATTCGAAGTGAGTCTCTTGTAGGTACCACATATATGGGTCTTGTTCCCTTATTCATTCGACCACTCTATATCCTTTGATTGGAGTATTTAGTCCATTTACATTTAAAGTAATTATTAATAGGAATATAGTTGTTGTCATTTTATTATTCATACTTTTGATCTTTTTTTCTCTTTTTCTTAAGGAAGTCCCTTTAACATTTCTTGTAATATCAGTTTGATGGTGATGAACTCCTTTAGTTTTTTTTTTCTGTCACTTTTCTGTTTTTTGACAATGCTGTTCCACTTTTCTCTATAAAATAGATTTTACTTTGTGATTCCATAAGTTCTTATCCTCCAAAGAAATATTCATGGCGAGAAGACAATGGAATGTATGTCCTCGTTTTCATGATTGAGGACTTTGTCACATTCGAATTCCACATGAATATTTCTTTATTTTATTTTTAAATATTGGAGGAAGGGTATGTAAGATCTCAAGTGCTCAAAGATGCTTCTTTTTTTTCCCTTGCCAGTCCACAGACATATACACATTCTCTCACTATCTCACATGCACATACCCCACTTGTAAAAGATTTTGCATTGCTTTTCTTCCCACCCAGTTCTTCTCAAGTCTCAAATTTTTGCCATCTCAGTTAAGTTCTTTCCTCTCCATCAGGACATCAGCCTAATCTGTCATCCCAGCAGCACTCATTGGTCATTCTGTGAAGCAGCCTTCTGTCTTAGCCATTTGAGAACCCAGACTCCTAACCTTCATTATCGGAAAATAACAAATCAAATGGTCTTGATTTGACAGTGCTTCTTAAGCTAAAAAGCAATATCAGAACCTTTATATACAAGACTTTTGAGGTAACTATAAACAGATGTCAATCAACAAATACACCTCAATCATTTTCTGGATATAGGAATTATCTACTTACCTATACTTCAAAATTTTCCTACCTAAAGAGGGAAAAAAACCTTCTATTTGATTTTCTCTGCCTTATTTGCAGTATTTTAATAACTAACATTGTATATGAATAAAAATTTATACTTTGTCTTTTATTGAGTTGTGCTTCTTTCCAGAGATAGAAATGTTGAAGCAAATGTCATTTTAATATCCATTTTATAATATCACATTTATAAAGATGTTTTGGATCACCACAGTCATTGGAATTCACTTACTCTTTAGAAAATATTTTATTCTGTTCATAACATCACATTTTTTTCTCTCGTACAAAACAAACAATCCATAGTCATATGTTGTTTCTTTCTTTAAGTCACAGCTCCTAAATTGGTTGTCTAACATTTATAATCAACTGCCTCATTTAATTCAGGTCGATTTTAAATGCTAGGCATTCATGTGGTGGGCTGTGAGTGGCCTGTGGTTTTGTTAGATCTATAGCATAAAGAAACAATTTTTCTTATCCTCATCCTATAGCTCTCTGGGAAAGTGACACATGGTGAGACATAATGATAAGAAAGGCTATAGTTGCCCTAAGAGTCAGATACAAAAGCCAGATGATTAAACCATTTTGTGGCATTCCCCAAAGGAAAAATGGGTGGGGGGTGGGGAATGTTTAAAATGCTTAACTTTAAAAAAAAAAACAAACAAAAAAACAAACAAAAACCTCCAGAACAGAACTCAAAACTGCTGTATATATTTTTGTCCCTCAGCCTCTATAGTTCTTCCTTAATAAAGAATTCAGAAAGGAAGGAAGGATCATTTTTTAAAATGTCTGTTTACTGAGAATTATTTTTTTCAGCTGTTATATGAAAATATCAACTACATTAACTTTTAAAAAATTATAAAAGGGCTTAGAATTTTCCACATTTCCCCATGAGGAAGATTGTTTTCTCTCTTTCAAGCAACAGACCTAAAAGACAGAGTCGTTCATGGTAATCATTTTACTTATTTCTTGTTATAATTCAGAAACACTGAACAATAAAGGAACTGAAATATATTTGGGACATTTGAGATTGCTAAATTAACTACAAGTGATTGATGGGTTTACCTGGCAACTTCAAGACCTATTTGCTTTTGAAAAGCAAACCCTTAATTCTAAATCTAGCCCAAAGATTCATAATTTG
This sequence comes from Pteropus vampyrus, assembly GCF_000151845.1. NCBI lineage: Eukaryota > Metazoa > Chordata > Mammalia > Chiroptera > Pteropodidae > Pteropus > Pteropus vampyrus. Next base: position 6,048,893 of record NW_011888824.1, on the reverse strand, counting down.
GGAAACTGTTTTTAGGTCTTCGGAGCACACTCTATACTGATACTCTTGTTTTAGGTAGAAGAGTGGGGAAGAAAGAGGAGTAGTGTATATAGTTTTATACAGCACTCTCTGGAAATTCAGGAGTTAATTCCTTTTCTTTATTATCTTCAACTTGGTCGAAGGCAGGTAGCAGCCCTCTCTAGAGACGGATTCTGTCAGCACTTCAATAGCTCCCTTAAATGAAAGCAGTCACATTCAAAGGCGGTTAGAGAAAATAGAGGACATATTTGGTTTAACAGGAGAAGAGGAAAACATTAACAAACTAAACATGTTATTTTAAATCTATGAAAGCATCACATTTTAAAAGTAAGAATGCCTGGCTAAATCTTGCAATGTGATGTCCGTGTCACCTGTACCAAGGCACAGCTCCAGCCTTTCTGCTGGGCTCAGCTTCTCTCATGCCAGACCATCTTCCCTTTGGGAATTTTCTGTTTGTTGCCTCTTGGTCTCCATTCACACCCTCAAACTCATTTTAGTCTTCCTGAGAAAGGAAGTGATAAAACTTCACTAATCTCTTAGCAAAATTCTAGCTGTGTATCTATGAGCAGTGTGCTGATAAACACCTTAAAATCCCATCCCATTTCCCTACAGAATTGGACCTCCTGAAGTGAGGTATTAAGGGGTTTGGTTTCCATTTGTCAGGATCACATTATCTTTTATTTTAACTGCCTCTGCATGTCATCATTTCAAAAGGTCATTGTGTAATTTACACATTTTAATTTTTTTCTTCTTTGTTTTTATTTCCCCCTTTTTATTTTTACTGCCTAAAGTCTGCCTTCTCTTGTTAACTGCTCTGTGACTCATTATCTCACCTCTTATCATTTGACTGTTTTAAGTCCAGCAAAGGCTGCTTAAAAGACTGTTAAACCTCCAGAGGACTGATCGGTATTCTTGCATTAGCTCGGTGATTCTTACTTGTTTCCTCTCTGATACCCTCATTAAGGCTTTCTTTCCAAGCGTATACTACATTATCCCTATTATGAAAATAATACCAAAAAAAAAAAAAAACCTCTTCAGGAGAACCATTAAATTGTGAAGAAAAGAGAACAATAGGAAATCTAGAAATGGCTCTTGTCACCATTTTAACAGCCACTGGTTACTTCAAGTTTCTGTTTTTAAAACTTTTCGGAACCCCCTGTGGCTCCTCTGAAAATCCTGACTCCATGGGCATCTTGCCAGTCCAACAGCCCTGGCTCCTAATTTAATCAAGAACTGAAAGAAAAACGATTATTGTCTAAGACAGTTTTTTCCCCTGTAATGCATTTCAGAGAACCTGTACTTTTGAAGAAGTTCAAAAATGTTATGATATGTTTTATCTAGTTTAGGCTATGTTTAAAATAGAGTTTGAAACTGTTTAGGAGGATTAAAGGGAATCATGCAAAAGGTGTAATATTTATTAAAGTGCCCATGACAGCAATCCCATTCTGAATATGTTCTGAACAAATAATTTGCTAATTTAACCAACATGTATGTTTTAATAGGATGTCTTTAATAGAAAAAATTGAAGCTACCTGAAAATAATAAGAGATTGAGTGACATAATTTAATATATATAACCATTACAAAAAATTGAGAGTTCTGTTTATTTGAAAGATTTTTATGATATTTTGCTGAGGGAAAAAGAGTAAATTTCAAACAGAATATATAATATGGTGCTATTTAACACTGTTGCAAAATTGTGGTTTTATATGTATTTTCTAGGTACATTTTACTAAATATATAAATGATAGGATAGACAACAGTATGTTAACAGAGATTAAGTAGCAGAATTATGAGTAATTTCTGTTTCTAGTTTTTATGTGAGCATAGCTTAATTTTGAACTCAGTAAAATTTAAATCCAATTTTAAAAAGGATTTGTCTCACAGAATAAGGACTCTAAAAAAGGAATGAGGAGGTGATATCTAAAATAAGTTTTGAAGAAACAGAAAGTTTTCAAGAGGAAGAAACAGGAAGAGTTCTCAAGGTGAATACAATAGTTCCCTTTCAGGTAGAAGGAATAGAAGGGGCAAAGGCTGTCAGAAGTTGGGGGGATTTGTTAGAGAGAATGGCATTTACGAACAATGGCAAGTAGTTCAGTGTGGCTAGAACATACAGTACAATGGAAATAAAGTTGG
>NW_011888824.1:6041670-6044690 GCF_000151845.1 Pteropus vampyrus | reverse complement strand
AAAGACTATTCAATTCCTACAAGCTGCCATTGTCCTGTTCAAATAATAGCAGGAGAACTCAAGGTGGCTAGAGAAGAGTGAGCAAGGGGAAAAAGAAGAAGGGATTAGGTTAGAGAGGTAGTGGAGGCAGATTATGTCACATTTGGGGGCTATTATAATAACTGGCCTTTATGCTGAGTAAACTGGAGAGTCAAGAGGATTTTGAACAAGGGAGCGACGTGATCTGACTTACATTCTTAAATGATCACTCTGGCTGCTATATTGCAAGTAAGTTATCTGTGGAAGGGAACAGTTGAAAATTGAAAAATGAGTTAGGAGTGTATGCAACAATCCAGATGAGAGAAATGAAAACCCAGACCTAGGAGACAGCAGTGGTTAAAAGTGGTCCATTTCTGAATACACTTGGAAGGCAAATTCTACAGTATTTCATGACAGATTGGTTCTATGGTGTGACGGAATAGGCTAGAACAAGTCTATGGGCTTTGGGATTTAATATCTGGAAGAATGGCATTGTCATAACCTGAAAGAGAAAGGCTATGGGTACGCTCAGAGAGAAGAACAAGGGTTTAGTTTGGGGCATAGTAGGTTCACGAGGTTTACTAAGACATCCAAGAGGAGAAGCCTGGTGGGCAGTTGGAAACACAAGTATGGAACTCGAGAGATACTGTCTAGGAATTTGATGATTATTCTCAAAAACAAACTTGTCAATTCTAAAGGGAGCAGAAGAGAAAGATTTTATTTTCTGACCCCTCAATCCTTGGTTCTCCTACTATACTTATTCAAGGGATCAGTCAATATTTGATAATCAAGTAATTCAAGCACATTCTTTACTACCATGAAAGAAAAATGCTTCATCTCTTCTAGCTACAAGATTTTGGAATATTAAGCATTCAGTGGATTGAATGGTAAAGGAAAGAGCAGGTATTCAGACAATTTTTGAGACAAGCAAAAATGGAACTCAGAAGTGAGTTCTGCATCTGCCAGTTTTCCAGAAAACTAATTGGGCCAAGTCATTCTGAAACTTCCTGTGCAGCACTTTTGTGATGAAGCCAGGCTTTAATCTCCTCAAAGGAATTTCTATTTCCACCAGTTGGATTCAGGGTTTTACCTAAGATTTAAAAAAAAAAACAACAAAACAAAACAAAACAAAACCTATATTGTAAATTGACTTCATCTCCAAACAATATATTTAAGTTCTAAATTATTTAGGAAACTTTGACCATAACATCATTTCTTGTTTGTTTAATTTTATTGTATTTTCACCCAAAATCTCTTTAAATAAGATATAGTTGTATACAGGTAAAACTTTGCAGTCTTTCATCAGAAAATGTATCATATTTCCACATGAACATAAAGAGAACATTATCTATGAAGTGAAAAAAATGCCCATAACTTCAATCTTTCATTCAACTTCAGCAGTAACCTGCAATCTTAGGTATGATCACACTGCGTGGAACCAAAGTGTATCAGTCAGGATTATTGCACTAGGCAGCTTCAGGACCCTCTTGACACTGGTTTAATTAAAATAAAGATTTTTTTTTCCTTTACTATCTTGAACACTTCTGTTCTTTTAGCGAGGTCAAGCTGCAAAAGTACCAATAGTATCCAAAGTGTCAGGGCCAAGGAACCAAAAAGGAAATTTGAAGTGGTCCAGCCTGGGAGGATTCTGTAATGTGAAAGTGGACCATTTGTGCCGGCTTCAATACTCCATTCCTTTTGACTGAGGCTACTATCTCTGGCCAAAAGAAAATTGAACCTATTCTTCCTGAGTCCATTTGCAGTTTGGTTTGGGGGAACTTTTGTTCTGAAACAATATACAGAGGTCTCTGTTCACACTCAGTCCATTCTGTGAGAAATGATTAAACCTCATTTGCCTTGGTTGTTCATTAAGGCTCCACAGATGTCTTTACATAACTATAGACTTTATATTTCTACCCAATAGAATAGCATTGGATTTTCTCCAATAATGCCGGAGCTCTCAGGTTTACTGTACCCTACACTCAATTTTTACTAAACGCACCATACTTGGGACTGACTTTATTGAGTGTGGAAAAAAGCAGCAATTCTAGGCTAGAAGAACTGAGAATAGAAAGTGGATTGTTTCAGCTCTCTTTTTCATCTGCTCTCCAGTCACTCAGAACGCCCTCTGACAGTGGGAAAAGGAATCGTAATCACAAAAAGTTAGTGAAAAAGTGCACCATAATCCAGTTCTTTATTCCATCTTATTCAAATATTATGTTACGCGCGCTCATGTGTGTGTGTGTGTGTGTGTGTGTGTGTGTGTGTGTGTGTGTGTGTGTGTGTGTGTGTCCCTTGCCTCCCAAATATTATAAGCTCCTGAAGGTGGGACTATGCATCTTATTTCTATGATAGCATTGTATTCTTCTGAACTTCTAATTTAATATAGCTTAAACTATATTATTGTACATCTTAATTTTTATATCTTTCTACTATGGTATGTTTTCTAAGAAACAAAACTAGTTTATTGTTTTAATTTCTCCAACAATAGCTGAGTACCTAGCTTCAAATTATAGGCACTCTATATTGATAACTCTTCATATATTTTTGTCAAGTGATTTTTTTCTCAGTTACTTTGCACTTAGGAAAATTAAAATTTCATTTTTTTCTACTTCTGGGTGTCTATATTTCATCTTTCTTGTAGGCATACAGGCTTAGGTATTCCATTAATTGTCACTAGTAAATAGAAATAATTGATGTAAGCCTGAAATGTTTACCTCTGCAAAATAAAATGTAATCAAAGAAATATATTATCATGCAATCAGATTTTTCAAAATTGCCTAATGATTTAAATATAAAAGAATTGATTATCCATAATTCAGATTTTAATAAATAAATAATGGTATGGCCCAGGAGGAAAGTTCTACTTTTTGGTATTATTTATGTTTAGTTTTCTAAATATCTTCAAGAGAGAATTTTTAGTTCATATGGTAGATATTCTAAAAAACCACAGTGCTGTTTGGGTTCTAGGCTGGGCTAGCAGCATAATGTAGTGGTTAAGA
>NW_011888824.1:5994498-6041620 GCF_000151845.1 Pteropus vampyrus | reverse complement strand
ACTTTGACCATAACATCATTTCTTGTTTGTTTAATTTTATTGTATTTTCACCCAAAATCTCTTTAAATAAGATATAGTTGTATACAGGTAAAACTTTGCAGTCTTTCATCAGAAAATGTATCATATTTCCACATGAACATAAAGAGAACATTATCTATGAAGTGAAAAAAATGCCCATAACTTCAATCTTTCATTCAACTTCAGCAGTAACCTGCAATCTTAGGTATGATCACACTGCGTGGAACCAAAGTGTATCAGTCAGGATTATTGCACTAGGCAGCTTCAGGACCCTCTTGATACTGGTTTAATTAAAATAAAGATTTTTTTTTCCTTTACTATCTTGAACACTTCTGTTCTTTTAGCGAGGTCAAGCTGCAAAAGTACCAATAGTATCCAAAGTGTCAGGGCCAAGGAACCAAAAAGGAAATTTGAAGTGGTCCAGCCTGGGAGGATTCTGTAATGTGAAAGTGGACCATTTGTGCCGGCTTCAATACTCCATTCCTTTTGACTGAGGCTACTATCTCTGGCCAAAAGAAAATTGAACCTATTCTTCCTGAGTCCATTTGCAGTTTGGTTTGGGGGAACTTTTGTTCTGAAACAATATACAGAGGTCTCTGTTCACACTCAGTCCATTCTGTGAGAAATGATTAAACCTCATTTGCCTTGGTTGTTCATTAAGGCTCCACAGATGTCTTTACATAACTATAGACTTTATATTTCTACCCAATAGAATAGCATTGGATTTTCTCCAATAATGCCGGAGCTCTCAGGTTTACTGTACCCTACACTCAATTTTTACTAAACGCACCATACTTGGGACTGACTTTATTGAGTGTGGAAAAAAGCAGCAATTCTAGGCTAGAAGAACTGAGAATAGAAAGTGGATTGTTTCAGCTCTCTTTTTCATCTGCTCTCCAGTCACTCAGAACGCCCTCTGACAGTGGGAAAAGGAATCGTAATCACAAAAAGTTAGTGAAAAAGTGCACCATAATCCAGTTCTTTATTCCATCTTATTCAAATATTATGTTACGCGCGCTCATGTGTGTGTGTGTGTGTGTGTGTGTGTGTGTGTGTGTGTGTGTGTGTGTGTGTGTGTGTCCCTTGCCTCCCAAATATTATAAGCTCCTGAAGGTGGGACTATGCATCTTATTTCTATGATAGCATTGTATTCTTCTGAACTTCTAATTTAATATAGCTTAAACTATATTATTGTACATCTTAATTTTTATATCTTTCTACTATGGTATGTTTTCTAAGAAACAAAACTAGTTTATTGTTTTAATTTCTCCAACAATAGCTGAGTACCTAGCTTCAAATTATAGGCACTCTATATTGATAACTCTTCATATATTTTTGTCAAGTGATTTTTTTCTCAGTTACTTTGCACTTAGGAAAATTAAAATTTCATTTTTTTCTACTTCTGGGTGTCTATATTTCATCTTTCTTGTAGGCATACAGGCTTGGGTATTCCATTAATTGTCACTAGTAAATAGAAATAATTGATGTAAGCCTGAAATGTTTACCTCTGCAAAATAAAATGTAATCAAAGAAATATATTATCATGCAATCAGATTTTTCAAAATTGCCTAATGATTTAAATATAAAAGAATTGATTATCCATAATTCAGATTTTAATAAATAAATAATGGTATGGCCCAGGAGGAAAGTTCTACTTTTTGGTATTATTTATGTTTAGTTTTCTAAATATCTTCAAGAGAGAATTTTTAGTTCATATGGTAGATATTCTAAAAAACCACAGTGCTGTTTGGGTTCTAGGCTGGGCTAGCAGCATAATGTAGTGGTTAAGAGCTAGCCAGCCTGGGTTTGAATCCATTGACTACTAACTAGCAGGTGACTTCAAATAAGTCATTACACTTCTCTGTGCTCCAAATTCTTCATCTGTAAAGAGGGCATAATTATTATACCAATGCCATAAATTGATTGTGAGGAGTAAAAGAATTTATGTATGTGCCTGACACAGAGTGACTACTAGATGAATGTTAATTATTATTATTATTCGCTAATACTCTCAGATTGAATTTCTAATACTCTCAGAGATGGGGAACAGTAGTGTCTACCTGCTTTTCAGGAAGCTGTGTAGACTGAATGTGGCATGTGACAGTGATAGTGAAGTTGCAAGCAGTTGAGAATCAGAAGAAAGGGATTTATTTAGAAAGAATCATGTGTAGTCACAACTTCTAGATGAGGACTTTGCAGTGAAGGGGAAAGTTATGTTTAGAAAAAGCATCTCTTAAACTGTCTTAATTTTAGAAAATTGATCTGCAGAAGGAGATCAGGGCTAATTTTAGAACTCAGTCAACCTTCATAAAAGATTGTGAAAATCAACAGAATGTCATCTCTTACTCAGTATTTCTTGCTCCCTTAAACCCACATTCATTCACGCACACGCACACGCATACACACATGCACGCACATGGGCACAGCAATGACATTCAGTAATAAGGTTTCAACAGTTTTGAAATCATTAAGGTAAAGTGAGGCGATAGATTGTCATGAAGCCTCACTTTTCTGGGAGAACAACTGAAAATGACAGCATCTATAAAGACAAGAAAAAAGCAGATGTCTTTCTTTCCCTCTGAGTTCTGATGCTGTGGCTGTGAACAGCATGCTCCTTTGCATCTTTTCAAATGTAATAAAAAAATATAACCGAATGGAGAACATATTTTCCAGGAATTAGGAAGGGGAAGATACAAGTCAGCATCAATACTAATACGCTGAATTAAAAGAATGACAACTTGGTTCTTATAGCATCAGAATCACAATTTTTAAAAGAATGAAAAAAAATTTAATCTCTGCATAGGATGCATTCTCAGCTGTCTTTTTCTCCCCTTATCACTACAAATTTTTCAAATTCTTTTGTTTTCTCCTCCCTTCTTGCTTCTTTTATGGGGTCATCAATGTTGTACTTCCCTTGATAATTTTTGATAACTGTATACAATGAGAAAAAATTCAATGCTATAATAATAAGAGGAAAAAAATAAACACAGATATCTGCATAGAATTAATTTGACATGAATATAGGAAAAGTAAGAGCTCAGATATATGAACAATATTTACTAATAAAGAATATGTAAATACTTTTAAAGAACTTTTAAAATTTTGGAGTAAGAGAAAATTTTAAACTCCATGTTTTTAAACTTCAATTTTAGAAGATGTTTCTATAAAAATCTCTAAATTAGCTGACAGTTCTCAACTCTACACTGTGAAAAGAAAAAAGAGAAAGCGAGAGAACCACTTAAGCAAATCACTACATGTAGGGGACAAAAAAGAATTTAAAAACTGCTTTCCATCTTGTGGGGATGGCTGAATAGCCTGAGTCTGATGACTCTTTAGAGGGAAGGAGAATTATTACAGCATATGGTGTTTCTCCAAGAAGCTCAAACTGCATTCATAGTTATGATTTCATTGATCTTCACGTTGATCTGTGTCACTATTTAATTGTGAAATCTTAAAGTATAATTACTTAAATGAATTAGCCTAGGATAAAAGATTGAAACTAGCTGAAAATAGGAACCAATTAATCCTTGAATGCCTACTAAGTGTTCGGCATTATGATTATTCATTTGCCAGTGAAAGCCTTCCATCTACTGGGATCAACTCATTCTCTGAGACTAAAATAATTGTCAAAATTCCCATCCCATGTACAATGAATGTATTCTGCAGTATCACTGGGGAATTATTGGAGCCTTTCTTAACACCCTTAACTCCACTCTTTCATCTGAATTCTCAATTGCCTCTTTACATCTCATCCTGTACATTGTCACCCTGACTCCTTCAGTTCCCCAAAGTACTGCTCATATAAGAATGCAGGACAAACCTCTACTGAAGTTTAGAGTATAATGAGATGTTGGTAAGATGATTACATTGTAGAAATACAGCAAAAAAATTAAAAATAAAAATAAAATTTGGATAATAGCAATATATTCTTGAAGAATCCATGGTTTATTCTCTCTGCTAATTATTTTCAGAGGTCCAGACCACTTCCATCCAGCCAGGATCCCACCCTGCATTGACCCAGAAATTTCTCTAGTAGGTATTTCTTTAAAAGAAATGAATATACATGTTCACAAAAAGATCTGGAGAAAATGTTTAGGGCAGCATTATTCATAGTAGCCCAAAACTGGTGGCAACCTTAATGTCCTTCAACAGATAAATGGAAAAATAAATTATAGCATCATGGCAGACTTTTGCTGTAATGGCCATCCAATCATTCTAACACTGGAGTGATAGCAAAAATAATACAAACAGAAACTTGAAAAGTTCAGCCAACTATTCTTGCTCTTGGAACCTGACACATCAATGTGAACAAGCCAGACTGCCCTGAAAGATGATTAAATATGTGAGACCACAAATATGTGGTTCATTTGTTCTCATCACCTCAACTAACAATCAGCCAACACTGAGGAAAAGAGCTGCCTAGATGATTGACAACAACCACAGATGCATGAGAAAAGTCAACCATCTCTAGCAAAAGAATTGCCCATCTGAACTCAGCCCAAATTGCCAACCCACAGAACAATGGGCAAAAAATGAATGGTTGTTGTTTCAAACCCTAAATTTTGGGGTGGTTTGTTATATAGCAAAAGTTAACCGGTATATGAATATTCATACAATGGAATGCCAGTTGAAAATAAAACAGAATAAATTACCAATAGTACATACAATATCTTGAATTACTCTCAAAAAGAGTGGTCGATGAAAGAAGACAGACACAAAACAGTATGGTTCTATTTGTACAAAACAGTATGGTTCTGTTTGTACAAATTTCAAGATCTAGCAAAACTGTTCTATGGTTATTGACATCAGTACAGTTGCCTGTTGGATGTGGTGGGGATGGGAGGAATAGTGGCAAGAAAGTGTCAAGAGGAAGCTTTCTGAGCTCATGGAAATATTCTTGGGCAGTCTCGAGAATGGTCATTTCCCAGTTTAAGAGTTAATATGAATTACAAAAAAAATGAATTAAGTTGTATAATATAGACATTTAACAGGGTGCTATATGAGCACAGAGCAAGGAGTACCTATCTGCGCCTTTTGGCATTTAAGAAATATTTCCCCGAAAAGTAGTCTTGAAGCAGCCCATGTTGCATGTAGGCACTCACTATATGGTGTTAAATTGTGTTTCTTAGATAGGGAAATGCCATATTCAAAAGCATGAAGGTATCGAACAGTATAGCACATATATTGAGAGGACTGTCCAAAGATTAACTAGAGAAAAGTAAAGGGGAGCCACAAGAGTTAGAGTTAGGATAGGATTGAACCAAATCACGTATGTTCTTGAGTGCTTTGCTAACAGTTCTTTATCTTATGAGCAAGGAGAGCCATTGACTAGATTTTCAGGCCCTTAGAACCATACCACCACTATGACTATTCACCTAATGTCAGGCTCGCCTTGCTCACCAGCAGAAAACCGATGGAATTAGCGGCTCAACAATATATGTCTAATATTAGAAGCCCACTCCGATGGGTAGAGCATACATAAACAATTCAGCGGAGGACTATAAAATCATGATGAGTTGGAACCACTGAAAGAGAACTGAAATGGTAATTAAATGAGAGGGGGGAACACTCCAATTCTCCTATGTACTCCAGGTTTCCCTCCAGCGGCATTAAACTCCTCTGTGGTTTGGTAGCTGAACAAGTTTGTTTGTTTTTTGCTGATTTCCAAGATCTGTTAATCCAAAGCTCCATACTCTCCTCTGTATCCAAATTACTGACTTGGAAAACTAGGTGAACTTAATTTTAGGAATATTATCTGAATGTGAATTCACACTGATTTTTAAAATCTTATAATCCCTTCATTTGAGAGTGTTGTCAGGTTTGCCTGTTGGATAAGTTAATAATACTGTGTAAGAGTGAAAAATAGAGGATTTCAGGTTCATAGGCAAGATTCAAGTCTTCTCCTGACTGTATCTTAATCTTGGGGCACCACTTAATTTCACTAAACCTGTTTTCTCATTTATGAATAATGGATTATGATAAAAATTCTCTTTTTTGTTCTGGAAAGAATAGATAAAACAATAGTTGTAAAGATATTAGCATATGCTCAGAAAATAGTGGACACTCCAACAATGCTAGCTATTACCTTGAATATTAGTTACTAATCACTAGCTTTTCTTTGTCTACCTCCCAGCAGTTATCAAGATGTGAAGGGTTAGTTTGGTAGTTGGTTGTTTTGAGGTTTAAACATTGGAAAGTAAAACACATAAATGTGGTCGCAGCTTTTCCTAGTTTATATATTCCCAAGTGGTAATAATTGTTACCAGTAATTAATTAAGTCCCTTCATTATAAAGTAGTTGACACAGTGTCTTTCACCCTCGTATTGACTATAAGTTATGTGGACAAAAGATAATTTAGGATTTATGTTGAAAACAGGGTAACTCAAATAGAAAAGAAGAAAGAGTTCATGAAGAACACTAGTCATAGCCAAGTTCTGACTCCAAAGTTATTCAGTCCAATTAGTTTATACTACTACACACAGATTGAGTCGATGAGCCTTTTAAGTGACACTTTGACTCAGTTTTGAGCCTTTTAAAATTGCTTTGAGAAAAAATCGGTCTTCAAATTTGTGTCTTCCTCAATTCATATCTTATTCCTCTTGGGAATTCTTCTGTTACTACCTTCCCTCCCATTCATCTTCCTCTGCCATATATTGCAGCAAGGGCTTTGCTTCAGAAGTAAGCTTCATTGAATGCTACGTAAAATACTTTTTCATAGAACATAAAACTTATTATCACAGATGTCATGATAAAGAGACCAAATACTATAAGTTTCCCATTTACCTATATTTTTAAAACTCTAATAATACATCTAAAGTTTACTATAAAGTTCTGAAGCAACTTTTCTCTCTAGCTATAGAGACATCCCAGCTGGCTATCCAAAAACATCCATAAGCCCAGCAAAGAGTTGGAGGTTGACGTGTCGTTTGCCTAATGAGATTTATGATTCTCAGCTGTATTTCTTGACTCAGACCCCATTTCTGTAAAGAAGTCAACTTTTAGTCAAGAAGATAACTGGTCAATTCCAAAAAGGTCTCTAGTGGAACCTTGTCTACTTAGCATCCTCGCACGAAACTGAAGGAATGATTGCTGCCTAAACAGAGACCTTGTGCCTACATGTATTCATCTGTGCTATTCTAGGGATCCTAGAAGGCTCTAGATTCCCCTAGAAATGTGAACAAGACAATCTTGGAAACAGAAGATAATGTCTTATTCACCATACCCAAAGTATCAAATGGCTTGCTATATTTCATCACAGTTACTTTAACATGGAATACAGGATATTTATTTATCTAACATAGGTAGAGCTGTTCACTTTGTCCTGCGACCAAAGCTAATTTAACAGATTATTTATACAGAAAACATCTGAATGGGACTCATGATTTCTAAATTTCAATTTTAAGCAATGATAATTTATTCATTTCTTATAATATTTAAAATTTCTGAGGTGAAATGGTCACAGAGGTCATCTGGTTTTCAGTGATGTTCCCAGGAAGCAATCAACCATCAGTTTGCATAAGGAATTCTCCTCCATCTTCACTGTTGCCATTATCATCATCATAATGATCATCATCATTGCAATGATTATTGAGAACCTTCTATTAGCCGGGAAGTTTCCTCATCACATCTCATTCATCTCTCTTCACAGTGTGGTTACAATTACGTTTACATGTTTCCCTTTAACTGTGGTACCAGCACTGAACAATCGCAGCATTTTGACTGACAAGACAGAAGCAAAGTGGGGCTATTCACCTCGCTTGTACTAGAAACAGTAATTCTTGTCACATAACCTAGGACCACACTGCTTGTTTAGGCATCCTCCACATATTAAAAATTTGATCATCAGATCACTGTTGTCCTTCTTTGAGAAGTTTAAAATGTCATACACAAGAAGACTTAAGGTGAGACACCTAAAGCTTGCCATTGAAAGTACCCTCCAATTCTATTCTGATCTCTTCATCATTTCTCTCTTCAGGATCCAGGTCTATAAGCAGATATAGATCTAGTGTATAGTCTCCATGCATATTTTATACAAATGTATATTTTTGTGATATCATCTCATTTATGATTTCTTGAAATATGGCATTATAATACATACTGCAGGATAAGATGCATTATATAGTCTACATTTTTCCTTATCTTCTAAACTAGCACCACTGGGGGGGGGGAATATATAGTTTTAGCATCTTTTTTTAATATTAGTTATTTTTGCAACTAGTATTTCAATACAATTCTCCTATTCTCTCCAGAAGAATCTGGCCTTATATTCCCATTGTCATCTTTGGAACAGCCTACTCCCTCCAATGAAATACACTGAAATTTTTAGCCATGTCAGTTAATGTCAACATACTTAAAATGGACTAATTTATTTTTCATATGTATTATTTGTACAATTAATTTTGCTCTAGTTTTTGTATTACCTCTGAGCGAAACTATGCTATTTGTATCATTTTCTCACAAAGGAATTATGTACTTATTTTGTTGAAAATTTCTGGCCAGCAGTATTGATTCCTTTACATTTTACAGAACATTTTTAAATTGCACTTTCTTTCACAAATGCTTCATTATATAAATGTCTAATCACTATGTTGTATACCTGAAACTAAGATAATATTATACAACTATAATTAAAACAGAAAAAAAAATTTAAATAAATAAATAAATGAGGGTCCCTATTATATGTGACATATATATATAAATTTAGTTTTACTCCTAAAATAGTAGGATGTTGTTGAAAGCTTGCTTTTCACATTTTCCATTTTTAATTGAGATGTAATTCACATATAACATTGTATTAGTTTTAGGTGTACAACATAATACCAATTATTTTCAATGAACAGTTTGGTTAAGAACTTCCGTTATGGCTCTAACCTCAAAACCGAAGATTTTGCAACAGTTCTATTGCACTAGATCAGCCTTTTTTTTTTTTTTTATCATTTCCCAACTGCCATATGTATAGAATGGTTGAACTACTGCTCTCAATGCAGTTTTTAAAACTAATCTGATATTTAAACACTGAGAGAGGTATTAGCCATGATGACATTTGAATTTTATTAGTTCTCTTTCATCCTGCCTCAATATCTTCTGCTCTGCCAACTTTACTAAAACATTAGACTCATTTGAACTCAGGTAACTTTCTAGTAAGTTTACCCTGAAGAAATCTACCGGTTTCCAGAGGCTGATTTATAATAGGAATTATTGGTTAAGCCAGCATTGGCATTTGGATCAGTCCATTTCCTAGCCTTAAGTAGATAATACAAGTTTGTGTGTGTGTCTACTTTTATTTAATCTTTTTAAAAGTGTTTAATACAGTCATGCTTGATGATGCAGCACAGTACCTAAAGGCTGGTATTAAGATATGTTTCTGATCCTCTGAAAAACTTTTCTGACTCAGTAGGCTGTGAACGTTCACAATAGCCCTAAAGGCAATCCTCCATGAGTTATTGTAGGTTGATAACTGCACCTGGATTATTTGTAGCAAAGATCATTTGCAACATGCTCCCTAACAGTCCAGCCAGTGGAATAGTATGAGATAAGAATCAGCTGGTGGACAACAGAGATGATATACCAGTCCACATTGAAAAAAAATTCATAAAAAGACCTTCATTAATAACATTGATGTAATCATACTGAAATCTTTTACTGAAGCAATCTCAAGTTATATAAATGGAATAAGATGCAAAACAGCAAGTAAGATATTTGCACTGAAAAAGTATATTCAGTGAGGACATAATCTCCTTCTGTTCAAATTCATATTACAAAAGACATGGGTTTATTGCATCTGAATTAGGAATTCAGAACAAAAATAAATGATTTGATTTAAATGACTCATAGAACTAATTTGAGAATGAGATAATTGTAGATAAAAAATAGTGTTTGCCTGCCCCAATCTCCACTCACAGTCAAAAAAAAAAAAGTGTTGAATAATGATTTTACATTATATCAGCATCAAAAACTATAGTGGACTTCTACTTGGCTTAAGGGCTCAAAATTAAAATGTGTCTTTGTACTTAAGAAAACTATATCCACCTTGTTTACATACATTTGAAAATAATTAAATTATAATACAAAAGTTTTTCAATATAAATAATAGTACCCTCAAATGTATTATTTTTAAAATGAAGTTATCTGAGATAATTGCAGATTGGAAACAATTGTAGAAAATAATACATAAAGATCTTAAGTACCCTGTATCCAGTTACCCCCAGTGGAAACATCTTGCAAAACTAAGGATAGTGTCAATATCAGGATACTGACATTGATGCAGTCAAGGTGCAGAACAGTTCCATCACCAACACAAGGGTCCCTTGTGTTGCCTTTTTTATGGTCACATCCACTTCCTTGTGACCCCCACCCTCCTTTGCCCCTGGCAACCACTAATCTGTTCTTTATCTTCAATTTTGTCATGGCAAGAATGTTATATAAATGGAAGCATTGCAGTATATAACTTTTGGAGATTGGCTTTTTTCCACTTAGCATAATTCTATGGAAATTCATGCAGGTCATGGCATGTATCAATAGTCCCTTCCTTTTATTGCTAAATTGGATTCCATGATATGGATATACCACTGTTTGTTAATCATTCACCCACTGGAGGACATCTGGGTTGTGTCTAGCTTTTTGCTATTATGGACAAAGCTGCTATAAACATTCGTATACATGTTTTTGTGTGACCATGTCTTTACTTCTCTGAGATAAATGACCAGCAGTGCTATTGCTGGATCTTATTGTACTTGTATGTTTAGTTTTTAAGAAACCTCTAAACTGATTTTCCGAGTTTTACTCTTTCTGCTTTCAAAATTTATGTTTCTGGTTTTTCAGATTTTGACTATCATGAATCTTAGTGTGAATTCCTTAGGGTTTATCTTGTTCGAGCTTCACTCAACTTCTTGAATGTATGTAAGTTTAGGTCTATCTGTCAAATTTGGGAAGTTTTCATTTCCTTCCAGTACTTGTTCAGTCCTGCTTTCTTTTTCCTTTCCTTTCAGTACTCCAATGACACAAATGTTAGATATTTTATTATAGTCTCATGGATCCCTGAGGATCTGTGTTTAACTTTTTTTAATCTACTTTTTTTCTTTTTTGTCCTCTTGGGTTATTTCTATTGTTCTCTTTACAAGTTCACTGATTCTTTCCTCTGTCTCTTCCATTCTGCAACTTGGTTTGGTTTGGTTTGGTTTGGTTATTGCATTTTATTTTCAGTTCTAAATTTTCAATTTGGTTCTTTATATCTATTTCTTTGCTGAGATTATTTTTTATTAATTTTATGTGTGTTTGTAATTGCTTATTGAAGCATTTTTATGATAGCTACTTTACAATATTTAAGACAATTCTAACATCTCTGTCATTTAGCTCTCTGTGTTAGCTTCCATTGATTATCTTTTTTCATTCAGGTTGAGATCCTCATTGTTAATGATATGATGAGTGATTTTAAATTAAAACATGGACATTTTGGGTATTATGTTATGAAACTCTAGGTCTTTCATAAGCCTTCTGTTTTAGCTGGCTTCCTCTGATACCACGTTGACAGAGGAAGAAAGGATGTTGACTCATTACTGTCAAGTGGGGGTTAAAAGTCCAGATACCCACTCAGACTCTATTGAAACCAGAAGAAGGAAGGATTTCTCATTAAGGCCAGGAAGCAGTAGAAGTTTCTGCTTCCTACTCAGCCTTCGTGTCTAGGAGGAGCAGAAGGTCCTTGTTATTATTTCCAGGTGGCTTCGTCTGACACCACAGGGCCAGGAGATTGGCCTCGTTACTATGCAGCATTGGTGAAAGTTTTAATTTTCTTCTAGACCCCCTCTTACACCACTCCAGTTGGGAAAGGAGAGGTACTTCCTTACTACAGAGTGAGGCTGGATGTCTAAATTCCCAATGTGGTCTCTACCAACATTAAGGAAGAGGACTTCCTCCTTCCTGTCAGGAATGAGAGTTTGGGATCCCTGTCTGACTTCTCAGACACCTCAGCCTGGCCAGGGGGAAAGTCTTGGCTCCCCATTCTTTGCTACTATGGTTGGAGAGTAGGGCGACAGGATCTTTGTTTGTTTGCTTTTTTTGTGGTACTGTCTGAGGAAGAGCTATTATTGTCTTAATTTTTTTTTTTTTTTTTTTGTCTTGCTAAACTGTAGCCTTCCTAGTCCTTTGGCTGGAGAGAATAGGCTTTTGTTGGGGCTTTATTGTCTATGTCCAATGGCATTTCTGGATAATGCACTTCTTTAGCTCCAAGCCTGGTATATATGAGGCAACAGAAAATGAGAGTACTCATTCCCATGTTCTTCCTTGAGTCCCAAGATTTCTAGCCAGACTACCTTCCTTCTACCTTTCATAGTCTTCCTGATTGTTGCATATATATTGTCCAGGGGTTTAAATTTTACATATTGGGAGGGTGATGGAAAAGTATATCTACTCCAACTTCCTGGAAACAGAAGTCCAAAAGATAGTATTTTAAACACTAAGATTGTTACACTTTAAATTACTACAATTGAATCTTTTTAACTTACCAAAAGTCTTTAATTTCCTCTTATCTATTAGCTTGTAAGTGAATTTCTGGGATATACCACCATAATTTGGTTTGTACATATAAAAAAGAATTTTAATCTGATTTAGTTATAGAGAGAAAATACAATTTCCTTTCAACCAGTAATGATATTAAGATAATACGTAATTCCCTATCAGGTGAATTAGAAGTGAACAAATCATATTAGATGTATCAAGGTGAAAAGATGAATAAAAATAAACAGATTTAGGCTCAGCTCTGAATGCCAAACACTAAGACAACTAGAATATTTTGAGTTTTTTACAAGTGAATAATTGTATATTTGCCTATAATAGTATTACTGGTATCTTTCATTATCATTCTAGCCATCTATACATAAAGAACAAAATAAAATAATTATATTTTTAATCCCAGATACTCACATCTACTATGACAATATAAGTCACTAGTCCCTGCTCGGGTACCATCACCCCCTCACATTGCCCAGCCTCCTCTGAACAGGGGCCATTTGCTCCCCCTGAGTATAATATACATCTTTCCAAAGACTTTTGGAGTTCTGCGTGGAAGATGTTCTCTCCTTCTCCCTCATTGTTTCCTCTCTAATCTTTTTCATCTCTCAATGTTTATCTCCAAAGTGACAACCTACAACTCACCCTGGGCATGAATTGCCAATTCTTGGGCGAGACAGTACTTTAATTCAGTTTTAATGGATGAGTTAGAATTACTCAAAGGTGCAAGGCTGAGTAGGGAGAGAAAAGAGGAAGAATAGGGCATTTGCATGCTTTGTTGGCAAAAATGGGTCGAGTTAAAGAACGAGGAAAATCACCTGATATATTTCAGCAAACCACAACAGCTTACTACTAATGTCAATTCTGAGACTAGCAGTGGTAGAAAATGAGGGTAGAAAGGGGGCTAAATATCACTTTAGGAAAGATTTGTACTTCATGAAAAATTTTGTACTTTTTAGTAGTCACTTAATAGACATTCAAATTTTTTGTCACTTAGGAGACATTCAGTTTTCTTCCTTCTTTCTGTCATTCATCTTAATCTACTTCAAATTACAATTATATGTGTACTTATGCTCTAAGATTGCAAATTTTTTCAGGATAGGATTGTATCTAAAACAGTAGCTCTAACTGGGGCAATTTTGCCCTTTAAAGGACATTTGCAATGTCGGCTGACATTTTTTGATTGCCTCAACTGTTGACTGTCTTGATGGTAAGATGTTACTAGTTAAACATCCTAAAATGCACAACAGACCCCACAAAAAAAAAAAAAAAAGATTGCTCAATCCAAAATGTCAACGGTGCCAAGGTTGAGAAACTCTAACTTAATCTTTGCAACCCAGCTAGCAATTAGCAGAGTTGCACATTATAGGAGGCATTCAGTCATCAGAAATGATTCGAAACCCATTTTCTGTAGGTAAATTTTATAAACTGCTATGAGGGAATAAAAATTAAATTAGAAATTTATATGTTGTAGGAAAATTAGAAGATAACAGAAGCTTATGAATCTTGACTAATTTTGGGGAAACAAATTTTCATGTGTATTTAGAAGTGACCAATTTAAAAGCTGAAGTTCTTTTAATCAGCAAGCTTTGGTAATGAAATGCAGCAGGATTTACTTTTACATCAAAGGAGCTCCCCTGATAGTTAAAAGAATGCAACCAAAGACAATGAAAAGATCACTGGTAAGCAGAATCCAGTGCCTTGGCTGCATTCTGGGAGAGTAGTGCAGTTAATAATCTAGAATCCAATGACACCCCAATGAGAAATGTAAACTTATTGGCCCTGAATCTCAGAATTTATTAATGCTCTTTACCTAGATTTTTATTTCCAAAGTAATGAAGTGATGAGTACGAATCAAAAGAAAAGTTTGCGATTGGGTAAAAAAAAAAAAATTGCTTTACAGAAATTTAAGTAACAAGTATTTAAAACTGAAAAGAAGAGATGAACTATTGATAAATCTATAGCATCTAGCCATGGATGGTAAGGGCTTCATGTGGAGGAAGGAGAGAAACTATAGACCTTACTCCAAGGGATTTAAGCAAACCCATTGCCTCTTTACCTAGCCACAGCCAGATCCAAGTACATGACAGTGTACCCATGGGACGGACTGGGTCACTCAGTGATTAGAGCAATTTCATTGGTCCTGGTACATGAAAGAGTAAGAAATGTTAGTAGTCTGTTTTTCCAGTACCCATGAAGATGCTCAAGTCACCATGTCATTTTGTTTAGTCCAATCAAAATCTTTGCTAAAGCCAAATAGGAGACACTGGTTTTTAATAGTACCCTGTAGTCTAAGAATCCTGATGATTCTATTATATAAAGAAAAGTTCTTACTAGCACTATTTTGTTGCCAATAGCAACATATAATTCAAAAAGAAAAATGTTGATTTGATGATTTTTCTAAGATACGTACATTTTAAAAAGAAAACTAATCCTGCTAATACAGCATCAGTTATGCCTTTATTTAATGTTGTATTATGTGTATTGGTTCAGATACTACATTTGAGGGTGAGAGGGCAGGGGGTACACATTCTCTCTCATCCGGGAACTGACAACAAAAGCTCTCGAAGAACATGTTTCACAGGTCCTCTTCCCCACCCATTCCTTCACTGAGCAGGTTCATGACTTCTGTGCCAGGATAACCACTGTTTCATCCCATTCCAGTTCTCTTAGAAGAGAGCTAGAATCTGCTAGGACATGCTTTCTCCCTCAAACCCAAATTTGAGCTTTTCTAAAGTTCCTTTTAACTAACCCCCCACCCCCGCCCTTTGTCTCATAATAGTTCTGTCTCATTAAATACCGATCCGTGTCCCCTCTGACTTAAAATGTTCCACTCTTGCCTTCCGGAAGGATCGCTGTTAGCTAATGAAAAACAGTTTCATTAGGCTTATCACGGCAGCTGCTTTCTGCCTTGTTTCTTGGCTTCCCAGTGGAAGGCCTTTTCTAACCGTCTCTTCCCCACACCAGATACTGTCTTGTAGGGTCACTACTCAGCAGACCAATACCTTTCTGAAGTGTTGTCATAATAATCTTCATCACTGTTCTTAGGACATACTTTTAAAGATCCCCCAAACTGAATTATTTTGGAGGAATAATTTTTCCAGTTTTCAAGAAATTACATTAGTTTGCTTCCTTCCAGCAGCACTCATAATCTGACTAAATAAGTATTATACCGATATGAAGGAATGTAAACCACTCTATCTGAGGGGTAGATATCTGAGGGGGCAGGTACCTGTGTTCTTTACAGGAACCAATTTCAGTGAGTGAAAACCTCCCTGACCACAGGAAGGTTTCCACCCAATGGCTTCTCTGTAAAATTCATCCTAATTATACTTGATATGCCACGGTTCCTATTACAAGTCTGAATAAGAAGTCTTTTTGCTTACAAAGTGTTTATGCAACATATCATGGAATCTTCTTAATATTTTCTTCTCAAAACATTTTTATTATGGTCAGTTGCTGATAAAGTAAATTAGAAGTTGATTGGTCAGTTGCTGATAAAGTAAATTAGAAGTTGAATGAAAGGCCATAATTCTTTTTTTTCTTTTCCTATACCTAAAATAACATGTTTTAGATTGCCTGGCAATTTATAAATCTTACACATAAATTCAGTTCAGAGGAAAACATTTATTTATAAGATAGATAAACATCACTTGAATCAGGAGTCCACAGTGGAGTCAGGGTCCAGTCTGATGAACCATTTTGGAACACTAAATCTAGTCATAAAGCACCTGCCTTTGAAAAGTTACATCCCCAGTGAGATTCAGTTCTGTTGCCTCTGCCTCATGTCTAAAGCATCTTTGTTTTGTTTCAGCTGGCAGGGTTCATCTACGCCTGTTATGTTGTGAAATGTATAACTGAAGAAGAGGACAGCTGTAAGTATTAAAGCTCTGTTCTGTTTCTTTCAAGTTCAAAGCATCGTCTTTACTGCCTCCTACCTAGCCTTCCTAGTTCTCAGACAATATCCCCCAACACATCATTAGAACAGGGAATGAAGTGTTTTCATAAAAGTATACAGCATATTGAAAAGATATTTCTTTCTTTTCATTGAAAGGTGCTTTTAAGATCTATTCCTCTTATAACAATTCTAATAAGGGGTGTAGGGAGGAAACAGGAGATGGAAGTGATTTTTAAATGTGGTTAACTTGACTGTTCGCTTTTTATAAACCATTTATTAGGTATTTATAAGAAATCAGTTTTACCCAGGACTACAAATCTTAATTAACAATTTGCAATAGTTCCTAAAATTCTAACAAGAACAGACAGGATTAATTCAAGAAATTTGTCTTCAGGAAACCTTTTTCATATGTTCTTTTTGTTGCTATGCTTTGATACAAACAGCTAGAACTCTGTGTCAGAGTCTCAGCATTGAGCCTTATTGCTTGATCCATATTGAGAAGGTGGTACACTCTTACAATCCTCTAAGTGGCTCCGTTGTCCTCTGCTCTTTTAAAAATGGCAGGCAGAAGGTTTCATTTCTTCCTTGCCTCCTAAGGATCTGAAATAGGAGAAATGGGGAAAGTACTCCTATTCTCTCTGAGTACTATCATGGATACTTGTCCATATAACTATATTTACTCTGAAGAAAAATCAGAATTAAGAATCATTTGTTTTGTTTCCAAAAATATTCATGTCGATTGGGGTTTTGAAAAAATGGGGGAAAAGATGAGAGACCACTCCTCTGCTACAGGATGATTTGAGAAAAAATCCAAAAATAAATATGTGTTTCTTCTTCACTTTCCAATCATACTAGAAAGGAGGAGGCAGTATCAGGTGTTTAATCTAGAGAAGGCACTTTTTCAATCATACTACTATGTGATGTAAAAGTAGAAATACAGAATACATTCTTTACATTATTCTGTATGTAAAAGGAAATGATGATACTTTTCAATGTATCAAGTGCTCTATCTGTCTTTGGAGATTTTAAGATTAGTAACACACAATCTTTTACCTCTAGGAACTTACCATCTAGTAGGGAAAAATAAACACATAGACATATAAGTATAATAAAACTCTCTATAGTATATAGCGCAGAGAGATAGGAAAGGGACCAGGAAAGGCTTCATAGAGAATGACACTCTTAATCTTGGACTTGGAGGATGAATAGATGAAAGATGAATAGGATAGCTGATGGGGTAGTTAGGTGATCCCAGGCAAAAGATGAAAAAACACAAAGGCATATTATAGCTGGCTATGTTGAGGGCAGAGCAAGCCAGATTAATATGACTGAATTGTATCCTGTGCTAGAGGTAGATACCCAGAGAAGACTGGAAAAGAGAACATGGGTGCGACAATAGAAAAATGTTAAACAGAATAAGGAATTTGGACTTTATTTTGTATAGCATGATAGCAATTCAATTAGCAGGCAATTTAAAAATAGAACATAATCAGAAATATACTTTAGAAAAATCACATTCGTATCAATATGAAGAAAAGACTTCAGGGCCGGGGAGAGCAGATTAGGGAAAGTGAGACTAGTTAGACACCATGAAAATGACTGAGATATGAGATGATAAGGGTCTGGACTAGGGCCAGTATTAGAGATGGAGAGGATAGATATGGTATGAGACATGTTAAAAACAAAGTGATTTATGGGCTATGGATGAGCACTGTGTAAGGGACAAGGAAAAGATTGATAGATTCCTGGGGTTCTGTTATAAGTGAATGGGTAAATGGAAATGTCACTTGAGGAAAGTAGCATGGGGAAGTGACAGTTGGTTCACTTTGAACAGGTTGAAGTTGGGGTACATAATGAATATATAAGAGAAGGCATCTAGTAAGCACTTGTCTTATGCACAAAAGATTTATTCAAAGATTAGGAAGAGTAATAGATGATGGATTTTAAAATACACGGACCTCACAAACTATGTGAGTTCACTTAAATATTACCATTCAGTGTTTGTGTGCCAAATCCTTGATGAAAGGGAAAGTCTATGGGTTAAATTTCATATGGGAAGTAACCTTTCCTTAGGCGACAGTGACTGATTTTATTTCATAATGATGCCAGTGCATTTTCATCATCAGAAAATACTGACTCACCAAGTCTCCTAGATAGACAATCAGTATCTCTCCAGAATAGTGCCTCCCAAAGGGGATCACAGAAATGCTAATTCCATAAGATATACTGCTCAAAAAAGATCCCAAAGCCAAGTAAGTTTTGACACAGAAAATTTAAAATGCACATTTATATATTCACATCTCTGAGAGTACTGCAATAAAGAAGTATGTTTGATTTTTCCTAATCCACAGTTTTGTTTTAATCATATTACATTGGGTGAACTATAGAGAGGCCAAATGCAGATCAAAGAGAAGAACCAAAAATAGTTCCATGGTTTTATTTTACTCGGAGTTCCTCAGGGAGAGCACTTCAGGCCACACAGGGCCACTCAGGAAGCATCAGGTCAGTCAGCAGAGAGGGAGAGAACAGAACTGTAGACAAGCACCTTTACTGTGGTTTCTTTCCATCTAAATAAATGGATGATGCAGGGTAAGCGGGTTTAGTATTCGCTAGCTAAGTTTGAAAATGACACCCCGTGAAATTTGTGTTCACAGTGACACGAAAATATGATTTGGGACTATCTAAAGTCTCCAGATATGTTAGAAAATATGATTTGGGAATATCAAAAGTCTCCAGATATTTTAGGTGAGCTAGGGTTTACTTTAGAACAGTCAGTGATCATTTTGTAAATGTTGAGGTATCAATTATAGAATTTAAAAGTATAGTTAATATCCAAACATTTGACCATAAAACTCTTTTTCATAAGCAATCTTACTATTCCAGAGCATTAGAATTCCAGAGAACTCATTTTAGGGAATTTTGCCCTAGATCGAGTTTTGGCCAAAGACGTGTCAATCCAAGGAGATAAGAAGTCACAAATATCTTTTGAAAGATCTGGTTTACCTTTCAAGCATATAATAAACTATATTCCAAGTCTCTCAAATATAATGCCTTTGTCTTTGAATGTTTTTTGACCATAACACATTATCTGCCTTTATGAATTCCAAACATAAGCTGACTTCTCATAGGCAAGTTTTGTAATTTTAGTCTTTTTGCTCAGTGGGCAAGATATAAATTTTTATAACCAAGTAGACTGATTCTTGTCTTAGACTTATATGGGACTAAAAGCCTGGAGGAGATGTTCATTTGGGCCAGTTCTCCTTTCAGCTAGGTTCATTTACTTGTGGTCATTCACACTCACACAGACAATCAATGAGTATTTGTTGAGTACAATGCTTTGGATTAATATTTCCCATATATTATCATTGTCTTGGTCACTTGTCTGTATGTTCACCTCCTGACACTAACTAGAACACATGACTTTCAGTGCTCAAGGATAAAAAAGGTTTAAAATTTCTGTCTAATTTTTGGTAATTACATCATAAAGAAAATTATTTAGATCCTTTGAAAGCTTACTGACTTGATGAAAGTAAAACACACACACACACACACACACACACACACACACACACACACACACACACACAAATCCTCTCAGAAAGTAAGCGCTGACATATGCGAAAAGTTTAATGTCTATGTAAACAGGGAACAGATCTCTGCGTGTCTATTCTTACCTGCTGTGGATTTGAATGAAGCATCCTGATAGGAGTGTCATGCAGGAGGAAGTGCTAACAACCTTCCTGCCAAATTAGTTAATTTTATACTCCTAAGAGCCTCATGAGGAACAGAGGGCAGTTTTGGTTCTCTAACTATGCTGAGAAGGAACTGCAGAGATAAGAGCCCAACTATGGCAACTGGAAAACTAAAGTGTTCTCGGCATCGATATGAAGCTGACCAGCTATGTGTTCACTTTTGGCACTTCAGGCCTCGGCAGCAAGTGTAGCCAGGCAGAAACCTCTGGGAGCTATGGAGAGGGTTCAGGCTCCGGGAGCAAAGACTCAAACTTAGACTCCATGAAATGGGAGTGAATCATTGTTGAACTAGAGGGAGTTAAACGGCAGGCACATCAAATGCCTGAAACTGTTTATCTTATATCTCCTTTTAAACAGTAACTCATTTGCTTTTCTAGAGCCCCATGCGATTAATATTTATACTGACATTTTAATGCAAAGTTGTTGTTGTTGTTTCCTATGAAGAAGCCTAGACCTCAAACTTCACATCTCTGACCCTTTTGTTATCTAAGCCAGAGTCAAAGCCTGACAGGCTGGCTGGCCTGGCTATGCCAACTCACAGGACGCCACTGCCATCTGCTGCACCTCCCAGGAGATAACAACCACGCTGGGAGCGCCGGTGTCAAGCAGGAAGATGCAGACACTCCTGACCCCATTTACTAGTCCCCTGGGTCTATAATAACAAAATACGACAACTGGGTGGCTTACACAGAGATTTATTTTCACACAACCCTTAAGGCTAGAAATCCAAGATCAAGGTGTTGGCAGGTTTGCTTTCTTCTGAAACCTCTTTCCTTGGCTTGCAGATGGCTGACTTGCTTTGTCCTCACATGGCCTTTCTGCTCTGACTGTGCATGCCCTTGGTGTCTCTTTTTCTTCTAAAAAGAACACCAGACCGATTGAATTAGGGCCCCACCCTAATGGTTTCATTTAACATCAATTACCTCTTGAAAGGCCCCTTCTCTGAATAAAAAGACATGAGGGAGGTTAGGCCTCCAACATACAGATTTTGGGAGAACCCAATTCAGTCTGTACCACCCAATATCCAAACACACACACACACACACACACCACACTATGTAGCTCTTGGATATTTGAAAATACCTGTGGGGCACAGAGTGAGTCTAGCTTTGGCTCACAGGTCCATCAAATGCCTGTGGGTAAGAGGCTCCAGGCTATAATGCTACCGGCCTCCGGCTAGGTGCCCACTGCTTCCAGGCAGGCGTAGCAGGTCAGCACCTCCTGCTAAAGGGCGGGGAAGTCTGCCTTCCGATGAGTAGCTCCTCACCAGAACAAAAGCTGGGACCCTGCTCCAGAGGCTGTGTCTTGACACTTGAACCCTCTTTAAGTGGGGCAGCCATCACAACATACTTTTATATTTGTTCATGAAAAAGCAGCCATGTGTCTTAGGAGAAAAGGCTTTCTCCAGGAGAGCACACATCCCTTGCTGAGCTGTCTTTGTGGCCGGCTCTTCACTGTACCATCTGTTGCCAGCCATGCTGAGTTTTCCTTATGACTTCCAGTCTTTTCTATTCCCCTGTACTTGTTCTCTCTTACAATATTCTGTGAAAGAAAGAAAATGTTCCGAGATTCCTGGTCTGTTGTGCCTTTTATTACATGTGTAGCTCTTCTCTCACTTAATCCTCAGTTCTCCTGCATCACAGTCAGATGTCTACTTACAGTAAAAGAACTAAGAATTTGTGTCTCTGCTTCATTAGAATTGTTACATGTGACAGTTAAAAGGAAGACAGGCAGCCGTGGGAAACATCACTAATCGATAAAGGAAAAAAAATTGCCATATGATTTCTCAACTTTTATTATATTTCCCATCTTTTGCGTAATAGTTAAGCTAAAATTAAACATCAATCCTCTAAAAAAAGTGTCCATTTTTCTAAGTAGACACTATCTTTTGTAAAAGAGATTTGATGTATTTCTAAGTATTAAATATTCAAATAATCTGGAGAAAGTTATGAAATGTCACTTAAAATATATACATCTTAGGGGATTTATTTTGAAAAATGTTAAAAAATGAATTCTAGATATTTAAACTTGCAGATACACATATGCATGAACCCACCAACCAAGTACAAGTTTATAAAAAACTGTCTTGAGTTCTTCAAAATCAACTGTCCTTTGGATAAAAGTCACAATCGATTTATAGAATCTTTCATTTGAAAAGCAAACCACAGGAAATTATTTACTTCTCTAAGGCTAATAATTTTCTGTTATTTTTGTTTGATTTTTCTTCTAAGGCCTGCTGGCCTGCGCTTCTGTGTATTGAACTCCATTCCGTGTTTGATCATTTTTCCAGTCTGTCAGGATCATTAAGTCTGGATGCAATTCTTTGAGCACAATCATATACTCCTACCTATGAAGGAGGCTGTAGGAGGGAGCAGGGAGTACTTTCTATTAAATATTTGTTTCTTCCTATTTATAAAGGAATGTACAATGACTGCAGAATGTATCAAAAATATAAACTAAAAAAAAAAAAAAGCAGAATGACCCCACAGTTCTGAATTCTGGTTCTCAATTAACATTTTGGCATAGCATGTATCTCTTAGTCTCCCTTCTTTTCTTCCTTCCTTCCTTTCTTCTTTCTTTCCTTCCTTCCTATCAGCATCATCTGTCTGTTTGTCTGTCTATCATCTATCGATCATCTGTCTGACATCTATTTATCTATCTATCTATCTATCTATCTATCTATCTATCTATCTATCTATCTATCTATTTATCATCTATCTATCTAAACTAAACTATCATTCTATCTGGGTGTTAGGGACATACTATACATCTATTTGGTAACTTGAGCTTTCTTTCCTGTTATTTATAAATCACTCTACAAATATAACCTTAGGGGCAGGTAATTAACAGTTCAAACAAGGTGCAGAGATCTTGGGTATCAAGTTGACAGGTAGAATTCTGAGAATGATGTGCCTATTTCACTTTACAAGTATCATACTCAAGCAATCAAATCAAAGAGAAGTGTATTATTGTTTTATCATCTCTTTATAACATTTGTTTTGCAATTCTAAAATTAACTAAGTGAAATAATCTTGTCTATATCTACCAGCCTCCCACACAAACAAAACTTGCCATTACTTTCCCCATCTTTGAACAGAATCTTGTAATATTAGAACCTTGAGCCCCAGATTTTGAATGCCACTAATCTCTAGCCATACTCTGCAGAACCATGGTGGGATTAAGGTAGAAGGTGTCACCCTGCTCCTTCCTCAACTCCCCAAACCACAGGAGCTCTGCATTTATTTAATTGTACAACTTTTCGTTCTGCTTACGATTTCTTTTGGACTAAGAATACTGGTGTTTAAAATAGTGGATAACTACTGCCTACGGCTCTATTTCAACACCTTAATTTTCTAGACCCATAAAGATTAAATGATGTGCCCAAGATCACTGAGCTTATTCATGAACTTTTGACACCAACTCAGCACATATTGACTCCTTCAGGATAAGAGAGTATTAGAGTATTAAAGGCTGCCATTGGGGACCACACCTGTCTTGACCACCGCTCTATCCTCAGCGTCTAACGTATTCCCAGCTTTGAGCAGGACTCAGTAAGTATCTGGGAAATAAATGAATGAATCAATCAGCTCTCTACAAACATTTCCTGAACTATACAGAAACTGCTAAGGAAATGTAATATTTCCTTAGATCCCAGTTTATTTTAAGTAAATGAATAACCAATTAAAATATAGCACCTTTTGTCATTTTCTAAACGAATAAAAGGAAAAAAAACAAAAATGTGGCATCATATGTAAAAGACAAATGATCAACACCTGAAACAAATGCCTACATATGCATATGCCTCCTGTCAATCACGTGCAAGTTTCTATCAGTGACAGCAGCATTCCCTAACAGAGACTTTTCTCCCAAAATTAGCACTGATTTCTTTTTCAGCCTCCTGTTAAATTGCTCGCTCTTGTGGTCACTGAAGAGAAAAATATATAAGCTTAATTTTTGAATTTGAGTGATTCTTCAACAATTACTTATTTTCCCCCTTTTCTCTTGATGCCTCTTCTATTATACTACACTACTTTTCATACAAACATGCATTCACACATACACATGCACATTATGAACATC
The DNA here is from genome assembly GCF_000151845.1 of Pteropus vampyrus. NCBI lineage: Eukaryota > Metazoa > Chordata > Mammalia > Chiroptera > Pteropodidae > Pteropus > Pteropus vampyrus. The sequence continues at coordinate 6,017,368 of NW_011888824.1, read as the reverse complement.
TTTTTAATAAATCTTATGTTCCCAATTCAAAAAATGGGGAAAAGAAATTGATTAATTCTCTGTCCTTTGTTGATTCAAAACAATCAGGACTTTGTTTCTAATTTTAGTATATGTGCTGCCAGAGTGAGCATGAGAACCTTGTTCTAAATAATCAATGTTTATGTGAGAATCTTCAGACTAGCAAAGGAAGACCTTTAATTGGTGTAATAAAGAAAGCATTTTATTCAGAACACTGAGGTTATCTATTAGATGAATAATATTCAAATTGTTTTAATCTCTTTTTTCAATAGAAAAGAAAGCCAGGACATGGGAATGGAAGAAGTGGTGACATTCACAAAAATGATTAAAAGAAAAATCTTCTTCCAATTCTGCAATACTCAGTCTACCTGTAATGAGGGTTCTATACTTGTTTCCTCACCATCTCTCTATTCTCACGATAGTGACATGAGAAAGAAAGCAGCTAAGTGAAGGAAAAATAGGATACTTTTAGCACCAGAATGTAGATATACATGCTCACAAAGTTGCTGTGTCCCATCATCCCATCTCGAAAGAACAAATGACAACAAAACAAAGTGCTGGCACAGGACACAGAACTCTAAAAGCCGTTGGAAGCTGAGACATGCTAAGAAAGAAGACTACTCTCTCAAAGTTAGTCTTTTGATAAATGATGCTCACAGGGGTGCCAACTTTATTATGTCCAGTTGTGCTTTAGTTTTGGAAGTGCCATGTAATGGAAACAGAAGGCTGGGCTTAGCTATTTCCTTCTTAACAGCAGGAAGACTAAAGAACACTGCCTCTCTAAGGATGGCCACCAGGTATGCGGAACGAAAACATCTGAGCATAGCAGCCTTACACGCTGCGCTAAAAGAGCACCTTGTAAATAAGCAATAGTAGGGCAAACTCTCAATCCTGCGTGACATTTAAATGAAGCTTTTTTAGCAGCGGAGACTCAGGGAAGTCTCCACTAGGATTGGTTGGCATTGTGTGGCAGGGAGTGAAGGAGAAACAAACTTGAAGCTCACAGGAGGTGAGGTTTGTTTAAATAATAGAAAGTAATTAGGCTGAAGACAAAAATCAGCAATGGCATTTTATAATTACAATTAATTTAAAGGTTAATTTCCTTTGGTGCTAAAATCTTATTTAAAACATTTACCAGGAAAGGAAATTAGGATGTTACTATCAAGAGGCATAGAGTGCTTCTGGGAATCCGTGCCTATTATCACTTGAAATTAGGTTAGGTCCAAAGTGGGAATTTTAGTTCGTTTCTGTATGTAATAGATGGTGGTCAGGGCTCAAAGTCAGCAGGGTTGGCTGGGGCAGGCGGTTCGAAATTTGCATTTTCGGTTTGTTGGTTTATAGGATTAATTGCAAATGTTTCCAACAAAGGAGCCTAGTTTATACATGAACAATTCTGACACAAAAAGAAAATTGGATATGGATTGCTGCCTTTGTAACTAATGAAGTTGATGTTAAAGAAATTCCCAAGAGCAGAGAGGCAAAGGGAAACACATAGTCACACATCCATACACCTACATCAGCGAACTGAATCGAACAGGTGACAATATTTCTGTTGGCTCCAAACCCATCAATCCTATTCCCCTCTCCCAGGCCCCACCTTTTCCATCACCTTGTTTTCCAACTGGGAATTGTCCCATCTCAGTTTTCAAATGCCAAAAATATGTATATATCCTATTCAGCAGACCATTTCCCTGCAAACCTGAATTGTAAAATCAGTGCATAATAGTAGTAACAGCCAGAGGGAAATAACTCTTCAGTACTAATTTTTCTCATTCACTATGCCTTTGCAGATTTGCTCATTTTAAATATTTTATCAACACCATTGGTATGTAAACAAATCCCAGAAGTAAGGAATTGTGCTGAATCATAGCGCTATGAACATTAGCAATCACCTACTTTAATCCCCTGATTTTATAGTTGTGGTTAGGAGTGCTTCAACTGACTTGCTCCAAATCAGACAGTCATGTAGAGGCAGAACTGGGAGCAGAAATTAAGTTTCCTGATTCTAAGTCTACTTTCCACATCACTTCACTGTGATACTCAAGATAGACTCTTTCGACACCTATTTCTCAAGTAACCACTCAGGTAATCACTAGGGACAAAGCGGTGAACCAGACAGATACCGTCTTTGCCTTCATGGTGCTGACATTCCAGCATACGGTTCACACAAGGAATTACGCTAAAGCGTAATGCAAGTTCGGACAAGGGAAGTAGGCGGTGCTGCGGGAATGCACCCCAGAGGCATCTTGTCCACTTAAGAAGACTAGGAAACTCTTTCCTGAGGAAGTGACATTTCAGCTGAAACCGAAAAGATAAATCAGAGGTATATGTAGAATTTAGCAAAAAAAAAAAGTGTGCCTTTTTTAAAGAGGACTATGTTTTTGATCTATATTGACCAAATGTACACCATAATTCACATGGGAGTAATTGTAAGTGTGTTGAATGAGCCCAATATAGCAAATCTAGTTTCGATTTTCACAAATAAAATAAAAATATCAGAGCAACCACTGGACATTCTTTTTCCTGAAACTGTGACTGTGATTCTAAAAATATGATTAATTTAGGCATAGGAGATTTGTGATTTTCCTTTCTGGAGGCTGTAAAATGATGCAGATTATTTTAGCAAAAATTTCAAGGCAAGGAACATTTCTCTATTGAATTATTATAGCATGCACGCTTTATTTTTTATTTGCCTAATATGCATACATTAATGTGCCCATAGTCAATTAAAATCACTGCATTAAATGGACTGTGCATTCTAAATATATTCTGGATGTCAGCTGAGAAGATAAGCCCAATCATGTCTAACTAGCTCACCTATAGCTTGTGATTACTGCTCTCAATTTCAGATGAAAGACATGTCATATATAATTGAAAGCAATTCTAACAGGGGAGAACAAAACAAACACTGATGAATCTAATCCATCCAAATGGCAGGGCACAAAGTGAGCCCAGGCATCTTTAAGGTGAAATTTGCTTAGTTATTTCATCATATTCTACATGCTTCTCCACATCTATCAGAAGTATTAAAGATACCTGGATGCATAATTTTTTGATACTAGCTTTACAAATTATTGACCTTCTCAGCTCTTATCACTTACTTCATTTACTTCCTTGATTTTCTTCATCAAGGAGGCTAATTTAGATCACCTTCATTATGGAGAAAAGAGGCTTCTCCAAAATCACCGATTCCAAAATTCTCTGCCTGACTAAAAACTCCTAAGTCACTAAACACGGCTGGATGCTGTCTCCTGCTCAACAATGCTTTCACTACTCTACTGTGGACAATGCTTTCAGGACCTGCCACAAACCTTTCTGAGCTCCTTAAGCCTAGTACTCAAACTTGAGGAAATCAATGTTATCAAACGTAAATTCCTTTATTACACACACACACACACACACACACACACACACACACACACACCCCTGAAACTCAACAACTCTCTATACTAGCAATTATTCTGTTGTCTCCTTGCAACTCTGCCTGAATGTAAGATGAAAAGTTAGGCTTTTTCTTTCCGAAGTAATTCTTCCACCAAGCATTGACCTCATCTCCTCTTCCTAAACCAGGAAGATAAGCTCTTAGTGTCCTTATTCTTGCCCACCCCACTGGATACTTCCTTTGCCTGCATATGTCTCATAGACCACAAACCAGGCTGGTCCCAGGCTCTCTCTGTCCTTCCAGATAATATACAGGGTTATTTCCAAAAATATTTAAAACATGGAAACTCAGTTTTATGTAGCTTTTTTACATATACAATATTTTTTATTTGTTGTACATTATGTCATATAAGCTACTCCTGTTGCTTGTCAGACCACAGTCAACCAACTAAGTGAGCAGTTGAACGGTTTCTATAGACCTACCTCAGCTCTTCTCAGCTTCTGCTGATGACTTCTATACTTATGTCATTCCATGCAAAACTAGTAAATTCTAATATAAAGTCCTCATCCTCTCAGTAAAGAACATTAATGTGCATTTTCAAGCATAATTCAAATCATTCTCTTTGTATAAATCATTTTCAAAAAGAGATGAGATCCCAAATCTATCTATAGTGTACCTTTAATAAACATGCCTCTAAGTATTACACATGATTCTCTCAATAACCCTATGAAGTTGGAATTCTGTTATTTCTACCTTGTGGAGGAAGAAAGCTGTGACCTGCTTATGGATAAGATGCTGGTAAGAAACAAAGGCAGAACCTGAGCCCAGGTTTCTGACTCCAAAGCCCTCAATCTTTATGCTACTTCACAGCTTCCCTGTGATGTATCCAGCAGTGTCTTATAATATTAGAAGGCTATTATACAGCAAGATCTTAGTCTCAGCAAAAAACCAGCATGTGTTTCTTCGAATCTCACTGAGAACTGGCAGAAATAGGCAAGAACAAAAAGACAAAAACGGTTTATCAAGTGGAACTTATATTTCATTTTTTATTGAGTTTTTAGAACCAAAAGCTTAAAATGATTACTCTATTTCTAAATAAATATTTTATTTTTAGACCATTATAATGATTGCTTTTCACTTTCATTTTTTAGCATATGTAAATATGTTACCAAGGTTAAAATACTGACATTCTGATTCTGATATAACTAAGAAAGAAACATGGAAAACAGGACCCTAAGATACTGAGAAAATATATTTTCTGAACAGGGTTAGAAAGCGAAGCATCTACAGTGGTTTATCAACAAATCTCACTTCATTCAATGCGGGCTACACCTACCAGAAGCTCTCTATGGCATAACACTCCAGTGACCTTTTAGGCAACACTCTAGTGACCTTTCAGGCAACAACAGAATAAAGTACCCCTATAAAGGGTTGTTTTCCTAATTAGAAAAAAAGAGCTCAGATTCCACACAGGGATTTTAGCCTAGACCCCAAACCTCAGGTTCACATAGAAAGCTGAATAGCGGCCATCAAGTAAGTCTGCGTGGGAGAAAGGCGGTTCTTTTGAATTTGGCCTATGGTTAGTTATGGTCTAAATTTTTTGTGCAACTGAAGATAAGTACCCTTTAAGTCCTTACCTGCAGAGATAATGGATATACATTCCATTTTCATAAGCCCACACAAATACTTTAATGTCTTTCAATGTGTTCTTCTAAATATTTAGGCTTAGCTTTCTGTGAACTGCCTTTTAAAATTTCCCCTCAGTCTTTCCCAGTTCTTTCTCCAAAAGAGAGTATGTTGACTAGTGGCTTTGTCATTAATAACCAAAGTACAATTTTATATTACAATACCTCGCTGCCAACACATATTTAAAAAGGCAGTTTAAAGTTTGCTGAACTCAGTGTTCATGGTTAAAGGTTTGAATAGAAGAGAAGCTCACAACAGGGAATATATTTTAGCAAAGAATAGTTATTCAAGAAGCATTTTTCTCTTCCTCGGTAATTTCTAAGTTACACTATTATTAATGCTATTAAATTATACTTATTAAACTGATATGGCACTTTACTAATTTAAAATAATTGGACCTCCCTGTGCCTCTATAGATCAGATATAAACATACCCATATTGCAGATAGGAAAACTAAGGCAAAGAGAAAAATCTGTAGTAATTGCAAAGAAAATAACAGTCCTGAGTTGTCTTCAGAGGACCCACAGACAATTCCCCCAATTAGGCAAAAAGTAAGCAAGTAAAAATTTTATTTTCTCACCTTCTGCCCTGTTGGGTACTTCTGTTTAGGATGCTATAATCTGGCAAGAAAGAGAAGAATGGTTTTTTTTCCACCAATTCTCAACATTTGTAATACTCAATAGCATTCATTAATGAATAACCCATTCACCCTAGTCATTCGAATGCTGAAGGCTGTCCTAGCCTCTTTCATTCCACTTCTCTAAGCCAAAGAGACTACAGTGGTGGCTTCTTCTCATTGGTCTCCAAAAAGGTTTCTTTAATCTCACAGGACCCAGACAACAACTCATGTTCTAGATCTTCTATAAAAGGTATTCTTCTATAAAAGGTATAGTTACATTCCCCTTTTTCCAAATGCTTTTTGGTCCTTGCCAATATATATGTGCCACTTATAATTTAAATACTTCATTTCCAAAGGAAGCCAAACACCAACTCACTCCTGACATTTTTTTTTTATTGTTCTATTAAAGGCAGCAACATTCTCCTAGCAAGCAAATTCCTATGAGTCAACTTTGAATCTTGTCTTTCCCTCCTCTTCCCCCATATTCAAAAACGGCATGTCCTAGGCTTTCTACCTCTTTCTCCATTTATCTTGTACTCATTGTCTTCTTTCCTTTCTCATTCTCCTAATTCTAATTCAAGCCTTCAATAATTCCTCTGTCTTTCACATTTTCTGATAAGCATTGAAATAACATAGATAGTGCTCCAAGTGGCTATAAGGAAAACAGCCATCCTTATTGAAAAACATTACTGTAATCAGTTACACAAAATGAGGCTGAGAATATAAATAATTTCCAGAAGAAAGGACTGCATAAATGTGTATATGATGTCTGCAAAAGTTACCAGACACAAAGGAAAGTTGCTAAACCTTGAATTACCTCTTAAAATACATTAAAGAAAATCAAAACATCTCATTTATACCATCACTGGCGAATCCAGCACAAGTTGTTTTTGCTTTAATTATTCATCACATCAGAATATTCTGAAAATATTCTGAGAATATTAGATTGGAGATGGGACAAAAATGGGGGAGTAAATTTTCTAGAAAAAAAAACAAAACAACACAAAAACAGAGGAAAGATGCTGGAAAATAAATAACAAAGGGAGACATCTACAACCAACAGAGGCCTCAAAGCAAGAACTCTAAAACTTTTGTTAAATGAATAATAAGAAAAGGAAAGCCTAAATATTTTTGATTTAATCCAATATATGATGCAAAATCTTTGATAACCTTCCAGGAATTTTCTGGAATGGCATGAGTAAAAAACGGAAATCACTTTTTCAACATATTTAGCAAGGAAGGAGAATACTTGTCTTCTAGTCCCATCCTGAGCTGTTATGTGGCCCCAAGCAGTCAAATAAATCTGTATTTATCTGTAAAATGAAGATAATTATTCCTACCAACCTCACAGCAATATTGAAAAGATAAATGATATCACCCGAAAGTGTTTTAAGAATGATTAATTATTTTGCAATTGTTGGGAATTATTTTATTTTTATTTTCAGGAATTAAGGAGATAAAATTAATTAATAAAAGGTACTTGTTTCTAAATAATGCAGAGACATGCTATGAGACAGACATTTAGACATCATCACAATTATTTGGAGAAGGACCTGTCAGATGTTGCATGACTCCTGTTGCTCAGAAGTTTACAATATGCATTAGCCTGTTTAGAGCCTGTATAAATGTGATTATATAAAAGAAACTGAAAAGAGACCAAAATCGTATTAAGGGTATTCTAAAAATGTAAGTTAGTCCCAGTAATTCAGTATTTTGAGAATGAAAATAAGAGTTTCTTCTACCACTGTTCTCCACCCCAAAGAGTTCCAGGGATAGTTGAAGCACCATTCTGTAAAAAGTGCAAGGAGTCCACCTACACTGACCATCATAATCTTAACTTTAGGGGTCAGTTGGACCCTGTTTATTCCTATTCATCTCCCTCAGGTCTTTAGGAAGGCATCCAAACAATTACTGAAAATGAATGTACGTGGAAATTGACCTTACATCATTTCCTTGTCTATGAACGTAGGCATGTATATAAAATAAACTATGGAAAATAGGTGGTTTGATTCTAGTTTAAATTTGAACTCCCCACCCCCATGAGTGACATGGCAAAAATCCATCTTGGTTACAATAAGATTCTCTTCTTTTCTATCTTGGTTCTGAATCACCTGCCGTTGGAACCTCTTCCATGGCCTGGGCTGAAACAAAGCATAAGAACACTCTCAATCCTTCCATCAGAGCTTTCATGCTCTCTTCAGTCAGGTAGCTATAAGCCAGCTCTACCGACCTGCACACTGGCCAGATCATGGCTAATAAGAGCAAGCCCCATCAACTCAAGCTCCACTTGCAACGCTGAGGACACACCTCATTTCCCTTTGGCTTTTTCTCAAGTCTTAGGAAGGTACATTACTCCAGACTCCTGCTTTGTTCCCCATTTTTGGTCCCGATTCTATCCACTGGACTTGAAGCTTCATCTTAGTTTCTTCAGGTTATCTTTTGTTTCACTCCGTGATCTTTGGCTTATAATTACCATCTGGCTTTTTCTGCCATCCATTTGAAACTGCTGGAAACAAGCTAAGGGAATATTTCAAAACAACAACACTAACAAATCTGAGCTTGACTTAGATCTCAATATCAGTGGAGGAGACCATACTGTTTACATCTGCCCTGATCTCGATCTACTCTAATCCACTGTACCCACCAACACCAGGGTGTGGACCATCCTGCTGAAAGGAACCTCGGAACAAGAAAACAAATGCTGTGAATATCTTTCAGCAAATTAGTCCTTAATTAAGTCTCAATGCTGACAAGAGTGAACCCAAATGAACAAGAATTGAAACACTATCTCTAGAGCAAATCCCCAGTCATGGACAATAATTTCTCAAAATACATCTTTAAACATAATTGCCATTCAATTATTGTATAGCTCTTCTGGTACTGTTTATATTAGCTAATGTACAAATGTGGGCAATTCAGAGAACAAAAGGTTCACTCTCTTTTTATTCATCTTCTGTAAAATACTTGGTATAGTTCCATAGTCGTCCCAAATTAAACATTAGTCTGTCTTTCTCCTATACCGCAGAGGCTTAGAAGAGTCCTGAATTTTTTCAGGGGCTTTTATTTTCTTCTTCCATACCATATGTCTCACTCAGGGCTCTTCATTCTTTACTTTATTTTATCCTCATACTAATCATATGAAATAGGTATTATATTCTCTTTTTAAGAGGGTTTAAGTGATTGGTCCAAGATCAGATGGATGGCATGTGATCAAACCAGCATTTGAACCCTGATCCTTCTACCATCAGGATCTGTGTTTTTTCATTATACTAGTCTACTTTTGACAAAGAGTGGAATTCTGCTTTGTGAAAAGGGTTCTCACAATAAGCAGAAATGAGATATTAAATGATTAGAAGACATGGAGGCACCTTAAATACATATTACTAAGTGAAAGAAGCCAATCTGAAAAAGGCTCCACACAGTATGAGTTCAACTATATGACATTCTGAAAAAGTCAAAACTATGGAGACAGTTAAAAGATTGGTGGTTGTTAGAGATTAGGGGAGAAGCAGGGATAAAAAGGCAGAGAACAGAGTTTTTTAGGGCAATGAAACTATTCTGAATGATACTAAAATTGTAGGTACATATCATTATACATTTGTCAAAACCCATAGGATTTAAAACACCAAGAGTGAACCCTAATGTAAACTCTGGACTTTGGATGATAATGATGTGTCAGTGTAGGTTCATCAATTGCAACAAATGCACCAGTCTGGTAGGATTTTGATAGTAGGGGAGATTGTACATGTTTAGGAACAAGAAGTATATAAGGACACTGTACTTTCTGCTCAATATTGCCATAAACCTAAAACTTCTCTAAAAAATAATATCTATTAACAACAACAAAAAAAGATTTCACCACCAGATAATAGACATAAAGGACTTTATGGTACTTCACACCTTGCTCCAATTTCTACCTGTAACACTTAGGATATTATAGAGAAAACAAACCAAATCAGTGAAAACTAAGCCAATAGAATAAGATACTTGAAAAAGTAGATACCCTAAAGCATCCCATTCAGTCTCTATTTCTCTTTCTCCTTCCTGTCATCTATTTGGTCAGCCTTTTTGTTGTTTTGCCTATTTTGTCCCCATCACACAACCTCTATATCCAGGATCAAAAAAAGAAAAACAAAACTTTTTCACAGTACTTTTAGTATTTATTGTTCCAATTACTATTGCTGCCAAAATGTACTGTTGTAAAACAACTATTTATTATTCTCATGGATTCTGTGGGTTAAGAATTCAGACAGGAAACAATAAGAATGACTTGCCTATGATTCTTCAGGCCTCAGCTGGGAAGACTCCAAGACTGGGCTGACTCAACAGCTAGGGGCTGGAATCATTTGGAGGCATTTTAATTCAGATACCTGGGTGTTGATGCTGGATATCGGCTGGGACCTCAGCCATCCAGGCAGCCAGATGGGTTCTCTATTGGTCTTTCCATGTGGGCTAGTTTGGGCTTCCAAGTTTGGGCATGGTAACTGTGTTCCAAGAGGGAGCATCCCAAAAGAAGAAGAAAGAAGTGCATGACAGTTTTATGATCTAGCCTTGGAAGTCATATAGCGTCACTTCTACCATATTCTATTAATCTAAGCAGCCATAAAGTTCTACCCAGGTCCAAGAGAAAGGGCCATGGACCCAAACCACTGCATTAGAGGTGTGTCAAGGTCTCATTGTAAGCACATGTGGAATGGAAGTGTTGTTATAGCCATTTGAGAAAATATAGTCTACCACAGTAACTCTTGTTGTATCTTATTGCATCTTAAATACCTAGGTAGATATTGAATTTGAATGCTTAGACATTGTTCCACATTTTTATTTGTATCTATGTATTTCAGATTATAAACCACATAATGGCAGGGATAGCTATGTTGAGTTAATTTTTATGAGCTCCACCACAGCACCTTGTACTTGACAATCACAGTCTATAGTATTATTACTAGTGCTGCAATTGCTGGTAGATACATGCACTTGAGACACCATTATTTTTTACATTTGGAATGTATTGCAGAAAATCTCCACTCTAACCAAAAAGACATATAGCATATTTAATGTGCAAGTTAATTTTATTACTACAATTAGGTTTTGGTAGCTCAGGAGCATATAAATTCTTCTCTCACTTGTAAAGCAAAAATTGAATCTCACAGTCGAGGGGGAAAAATCACTACCTTGAGGGAACTATCTTTTTTTCTTCCACAATTAGTCACTTTTGGTTTACTAGATTATTAAAAGGTTTGTATTAGGAATCTGTGTGAGACCGTGATCATGACTGTTTATCTCTTCTGAAAAGTTAATTAAGGCAATTATCCCTTTTCAGTTGATTTCATAGGCGGCTTTGATTCTTATGGCTATCAAGGGCCTCAGAAGACATCTCATTTACAACTACAGCCTATGTACATGTAAGTACTTTACTTGGGAGGTATTCTTCTGGGATACTAAAAGATGGTTAAGTAAACATTCTTATGTTTACTTACAACATAGATGGCATGCAACATTCTTTCAGTTATATACTTTTAATATTTTCTATTCATATTGTTTCGACTAAGATAATTCTAAAAACATTTTCTTCATAATTTTTTAAAAATTTAATTTATCAGAAATGCCATATTTAAAGTTACCTTTAGTCCTATATAAGTATCAACTACATGGCTAAAAAAAAAAACCTATATAATATGCTACTCTTTTGAATTACCCAAAAGTTGTATATTTTGAAAAAGATATAACATTGTAGGTAGTTATATGTAACTATATGTAAACCATATGTTTTGGTTTTACCAGGATAGTCTCAGTTTACTCGGGTTGTCCTGGTGTAATTATTACCAGCAATCCCTATTACTTTCAAAAGTGTTCTCATTTGGATAATAAATGACAGGTTATCACTCTAGTTATATATAGTGTTAAAAAAATCAAAAACTAAATAATACTCTTTCTCTATCATTTTTCTGATATCAAAAGTGAAAATGAAACCAGAATTTTAACACTGAAGCTTATCAGACTCTTAACTCTAGCACTCAAAAGAGCAGACATACAATCAGAGCCTGATTTTTATATCTGTGTTTAGGCAAATTCCCTTGGATAACAACTGATAACAAATTCTATATATCAGCATCAAGTGATATGCTGAATTGCAAGCGAAGATCAAAATAGAAAGTAAGATTCCAATTCATTTTGAAATGTGAGCTTCTCTCTTTGAAGATATGTGTTTGTCGTCATTGTCCTCCACCATTGAATCATTTTACCTTTTATTATTGTTAGTGTGTAGGATAATAAATGGAATTTTGGAGTATTTCTCTAGAGAGATTAAAGTAATCTTTATACAGACCTGTTAAGCTTCCTTTTAGAAAGGAAATGATCTGTGCATCATGCCTGCATTTTTCTTTGTATCTCTTGGAGATCCCTAGAAGCATCTGGTAACACCACTCATAAAAGACTTTATCAGTTCAGATATCAGTACCACCTGTCATTCAGAGCACTCCCTCTGTAAACACTACATCATACATCCCCTCTTTTACATCTACAACCACTGCCCTAACTCTGACATTCGTGACCTTAAGTTTTCCATTCTCTTTCTTATTTTAGAACTCCTTTCCCATCTTCCATATGGCTACCTAATTAATCTTCCTAAAGTACCACTCCGATCATTTTACTCCCCTGCCCCCAAACTATTAGCAATACCTATTATCTACTGAACAAAGTCAAAGTTCCTTACTGTAGCCTGAAAGTCTACTCTGATATGGCCCCAATGTTTTGTTAAACTATTATCTCTTCTGATATGCAGATGATGCTAGGACAGTCTAGGAAAATGTAATGATGAATAAGAACTGGCCCCTGTCTTCTGGAAGCTTATAATCTATTGAAGGCATAAATAGTTTGATATTTTCCTTGAGGTCACATTTTTCAGCCAAACTAGAACTGTTGCCTTCTGCAAATATGACTGGTATTTTCCCAATTGTCCATGCCGTTCTCTTGATATAAACATCTTTTCTTCCAAATTCCACTCTTTGAACCTCTACTAACTTTCAAATTATATCTTAAAATATATTTCCTTTATGAAATATTTCCTAATCTCCTTTCCTCTGTTAATTCTTTTTTCTTTTGCCCTGTACTACAGTTGTTTTCTATTTCCACCATAGCTTTCTTATCTTCCCAGAATGACTTGATACTTAAACAAAAAATAAAATGATAAATCTTTTAACTGTTTTACCATTCTTCTCAATATTGTATCATAGCCTTATGTAAAGTATTCTATAAACAAATAAAGGCAAGTGGTAAGGAATAGTGGTTAAGTAGACCTACTGAAGACAGATGGCCTGAGATAAAATTTCTTATGACCTAGGACATATAACTTTATTTGAATAACTTTATTTATTCTCACGAAGCCTAAATTTCCTTGCCTAAAAAATAAAGATAACATACATACTTCATATAATTGTTCTGAATATGTATGAAATAATGCATGTAAAACATATAAAGCATAGGACGTGTCACATAATAAGTGCTTAATAAACATGTTACTAGTAGTAGAGACAATGCTTATGTTAACCAATATTACTCATGAAAAGACTTTATCAAGTCAGAAATCATCAGTATATATCAGAAATATACTGTATTTTATTCCCAAAGAATTTCCTCTGTAAATAATATATCTAAGATAATAGTGGCCCAAGTAGCATGTAACAATATGTTTGTGCTCACATGTAAACCAGGACAAGTACAATCGCTTGCTTCTGACAATATCACATAACATTTTTATCATACAGCATTTCATTGCGCTGATCAATAGGAATGATCAATAAATATAATCAAGCTATACAATAAATTGGATATAACCACTTATATAAGGATCGGCCATAATAATAACATAAGAATGCTACTTATACGTAATCAAGTATATTATTTCAAATCAGGCATTTATAATTCTAATGCTGTCTTTAAAGAGAAGACTCTGCAGATTTAGTATCCAGCATTAAATTCCTTGAGGACAAAACTTCTCGTGATTTTATTAAATAGAATACTTTAAATGCTAAACCAAAAGCAATAAAAATATTGTTTTCTTTTTTACTGCCAGGGAATGGTAAAATTATATAAGAGCTTCCAAGTCTTACTGCTGATGAAATGAGTTAAATGTTTAATGGAATTCAAGTTTAAGAAGTTAAAAATACTTAGGATATATAACAAATCATCAGTCAAAATATGACTACCACCCCTTCCACAAAACCTCCCTTAGGGGCTTCAAATACTAAAACATGAAGATTTTATTTTACAGATGAAAATATTGAGTCAAGAGAAAGGAAAACAAGGTCACATGACTTGTTGGTTGTACAGCCCCAATTATCAACCAGTTTTTCTGACTACTTAGTTCTTTCCAAATTCTTGGACAGACTATGAGTTTACTCTACCATTAAATTCCCTGATTCTTAATTTACTTATTTGTACTTCTTCACACTAACTTAGCTGCCATGCTTCCATTCATGCCTGCACCCCACCCCCTTTTCTGCATTTTTTTAAAATTCCCTTTTGATTTCACATTATGCAGTGTTGAAGGAAGAAAGGCTTTTTCAACTTTGTAGACTTCAAAATCAATTACTGGAGAGCTGCTGCCTACTCAAATCCTATGAAAAAACAAAACCGATTCTCACATAAACTTCATCCCCTGCTGAGCTGCGGAGACCTGAGCATCTCCTATCTTTGTATTTCAAGGTGTACCTTCTGTCAACCTACCACAAATAAGTCTCATAAAGTAAGAGTAATTTAACATCATGGGCCAGTTCAAGCACTCTAATGATATTGTATAGCAACTGGAAGTAAAAGCTGTTCCTTAGAAGTAGAGCAAATGCTTAAAAGCAATGTGCAATTTTAGCTGTGGGGCTTCCATTATCACCAGCAAAGCTTCTGTAGCAGAAAGCCTGGTCAGAGCTTTGAAAACTGCCTAACTGACTTTCATTCACAGCCGTGTTTCTGCTCCCACAGTCAGTAACTAGAAAGTCCTTTTTTTTTTTTTAGGTGCATTTGGTAAATGTTCTTGGCCTATAATTCTTCAGATTGACTATAATCCATCTAGAAAGGAAAAGTTTTCATTAATTTTTTTCTTATAGTTTGGTAAACCTCCTTGAAACCAACATAGCTATGAAGTTGCTGCACAAAAATATTTGCATTTCCTAACAAAGTAGCTACTTTGACTACCAGTGACCACTATGCCGTAATACGTAGAGATCTGGTTGGGCTCCCTGCAGTACAAACTGTAAGAATGTCCCATGGTCTGTTAGACAACATTTGAAAACATCGCCCTCTTTCTGGCAGCCTAATTGTACAGCAATACCTATTCATTTCATTTGTCCTTATAAATGGATTTTAAATTACTATAAGTGGCCTTTCTATCCGGGAGGTTGCACTGAGAAAAAAAGAAAAAGAGAAGAAAATTGTCTATTTAAAGTGCAACTGGGCTTGGATTTTTTTTTTTTTTTTTTTTTTTGGCTTGCTCTTGTGCTTATAGAGGTGAGAAAAGGTGCTGAGCTTTCCCCCTTTGATTAAAAACATCTTTTCTCTCTCTCTCTCTCTCTCTCTCAGGTCGAAATGATACAGATGGCTTTAGTATGTCAGCTCCAGGACCTTTCAAAAAACTTGTTTTGCAGTGGCCTCCTGCATTTTATGAAGAGCAAGAAGCAACTGAGTTTAAATGTCTATATATATTAACAAAACAAACACAAACACTAGGCCACATACACTAGGTCACACACACACACACACACACACACACACACACACACACACACACACACACCCCAATTTTACTTGGCCTCATTTTTCTAATTGAAACAAACAAATATGCAGGACACGCCCAACTTGGATTTCCTGAAAAGCAGGCTTCTTTCTCCCAGGCCTTTGTAAAGTTTAAAGGAGATGTGTGAGTGCCCTCTGCTGGCTATCACTAACATCTCTGTAAACCAGCCGGTGGGCTTCTGCAAGCTGCAAAGTCATCCAGGGCACAGTAGCCTGAGAGTCCTGTCTTCTGCACTCTATAGTCTTGATAGCACCACGGCTATGTAGGCAACATAATTACAAAAACAAACAAACAAAACATCCATGATGACCTTGAAACTGAACTCTGAAATGGCAGGTTGTTTGCCCTAAAGGCTGTACCGTACATACTTGCCTTAACCCACCTAAGTTGTGTGCCCAAGAATCTCAGTGCAGACATCCCTAAGTCACTTCCTTTAGGCTAACACGCTGCTAATAATTCCGAATGAGTTCGAGTCTGTGTGTTTTAAGTCAAGAAATAAGACTGAATAACCCAGCAGCTCCAGTGTGTCTGTGTACAAAAACTGCCAGCTGTCAGCAAAGTGCTTTACCATTGAGCCTCCACGGTGGCCAAAAGAGACAAGTTACAATAATAACAATAATAATTGTCATCTTTATAATTCTTAAATATGGTCTTCTGATGGGGTTGTGTGAGATAAAGTAAAACTTAATAACTAAACTCAATCTACTGGAAGCAGAAAGCAGAAATGGCATAACTCACTGATTTTATTTATTGCACTCTAGGTGCTTTTATAAGTATCTACAAATGTCTTTTACTAACACAAACAGCTGTGGATTTCTACCAACAGAGGCCAACAGAATATGTATTAGCTATGTTTACTCTTTTATAACTGATTCAAATTGAAGACCCTATGTAGGTGAACTTTTTTCCTAACTTCAGCGTATGAGATTAATTTTTGGGTGGGCGGGGGGGAGCAATAGTTACCTTGGTGAAATATTTGAGATCTCTTTGTGGTAATTGGGGGATCCGTTGTGTGTTAGAGTGTATTTTAATCCTCCTGTATTATCGTGGCAGAAAAACTGTGCTGTTAATGTAGTTGGCAACAAGATGCCTTTGGAAACTTAATAGTAGGTCAATGTGTTTATGGAATATTATGAATTCCTAGGAAATTTTGTTCTATATATTCAAACATTATTTGATTTTCATTAGTGAACAACAGAATTAGCTCAGGCTTGTCAGGAACTCAAATGAGTCATATTTTTTCTTGGATCCATCTGAGACACTAAAATCAATTTAAAAAAAAAATCCACCATCTTTAAGTGCAGTGAAATTCAGACATGAAAAGTCATAAATTGGCATGGAGCAACTTTTTCTCTTAGTTTCTATGAAGTTTCAGTTATTGGGTTAACCTACTTCAAACCTTAACGCATTCAGATCTACATAAACCAGTCCCATTACTGTGTTGCATGGATGTCTATAATATACATGCATATACATTTGAAAATAACAAAGGAACAAAGGTTACTATTGGAACATAAAAGACAAAAAAAGATTCCAGCACTTTCTTGGTAGCTTGTATACGTTTGTCCATACACACATGTATAAAACATACCATTATAAACATGTCAGTGAAACCTCATCTAATGATTTTATAGTGACATGCATGTTCAATGTATGAGGAAAATATTTACCAATGTATTGTCCTTTGATTCTTAAAATATAAATACTATACATGCCAGAAGCTATTCTAATGTAACTATTAACATAACTATTAAAATGAGGTTTCACTGTACATTCATACTATGGTTAGATTCCACCTTCTAGAACATGTATATGGATAAAGATTGAAATGCACAGAGAATAAGCCCTCATATTCTTGCTTTAAGTTGCAGCCAAGTTACCACTTATTCACTACTATCATAACCACCAAAATTTTCAGAAAACAGTTGTTGACTACTAAAAAGTAATCAGTGGATAGGTCTTTTTCTTGGAGCAGTGAGCACAGTAATGTGATTATATCTGGAAGAATATCTAAGTTGTACAGCTGTATCCTCCTCAAAATCCGGTGAAGAATGCTATTTTTCTAGGCTGAGCTTTTGTTATAAACCTAATATTCGGAAGGCAAGAGTTACAATCCCGATGTGTCTTTTTTCTTTTTTTGCGTTTGTTAATTATGAATGTATTTTTAACAGAGTGATTTTTTTGACTTACTAGTGTAATTTGCATTTTAAAAATAAATGGCAAAACAATTAAGTTTCCGAGCCATCCCTGAAAGCTGCTAATCTTTCTCACAGTGTACTTGATCATTGATAGGAAAATCCTATTAAATTTACATGAAGGCAATTCCGATGTCCCATGCCACATAGGGATGTGTCAGCAATAAAAAGAAAATGCCAGGTCATGGCACCGTTTTAGCTCAGTCATATAGGTAACACGTACTTTCATTATCTCCTGACACTAAGGATTTTTTTGTTTTACAAAACTGCCTGGAATAGACTTGCTGTCATTTGGAGAGATTTTTTTTTTTTCCACCTCTATCTGGAATTTAGTGTTAGCATCAGGCTAATAGCTGACAGAGGTGTTAGGGCACTATATTAAAAATCTTTGGTTAACATAGGTAGAGTTTTTCATTTTTCGTACACCAAATTATTTAAAATATAATAACTTAAAATGCTCATTTATTGCCCCTTTGATGACATAGTCTTTGATGGTAACTAGAGTGAAGCATGTTGAGGTAAGGTAGGCGAATAGAAAACATTAACCCCTGGCATTTTTGATTGTCTAACCATAATTTCAGCTAAGGTTCACTATGGACTAGAAAAAATAGAAGGCAGCAGACTTGAGCTGCTGGAAGAGTTGTAGCCTTTCTCTCACTGTACACAGATACACACCAACCCCCAGGAGCTGAAATGCCAAAATGGATGAAAACAAGGAGGTCTTTGAGGCAGCATTTCAAGAAGCGGAAAATCAACTTGCAGTACTTGACTTCCTGGCCACATGGTGAGAGCCTTGTAAAGAACCAAGGCTGTTTTTGCTTTTGCCCCTTGCGTGAAAAGTATGCTGAAGCAGGTACATTTAAAGTGTGGATAACTGTCAGGTTGTTGCTTGACACTGGGAGGTCAAATGCACACAACATCTCAGTTGAACCTAAAGAAACAAAAGTTAATAGAGCAACTATATATATGTATGTATGTATGTATGTATGTATGTATGTATGTATGTATGTATATGAAAGAAAAGATTCCTTCTTCTGGAGTTCTCAATTAAATAATCTTTGCATTTGGTAAATAACAGTACCAAGATCTTCATTTGGTAACTATTAAAAAATAAACTCTGATACAGAGAAGCAGATACCTAACAATCCACTGTTCTATAACAAGTGGACAATTTAAACTCAGAAATACAAATTCATTTTAAATAGATCACATTATAGGACAGACTTTCGAGAGCCAACCCATTTATTACAGAGACAGCAAACTAAGGCCCTTATAGGCAAGAAATTACTCAAGATTACCATATGTCCAGAAAATGCAAAAAACTCAATATTCTACAACAAATTCTAGTATCTGTATGGTCAGAATAGAATAAAACTCAATATTCTACAACAAATTCTAGTATAGTATGGTCAGAATAGAATAAAACTAATCCCAGACATAATCAACTGACCCTGGACTGTATATTGTACATTAGGCTCAGCATAATGTCAATATTAAATATGTTTTATGTTATACTTTTTTAAAAAACCATAACATACCCATATGCAAACATATATATACATATATATGTACACATATATACATATGTACGTGTTCTATATTAGTCAACTATGTTCAGTTTCAGGGTTAGAAAATTTTCTGTTATTTTATAATGCATTTATGAATAGCTAATATTAGAGAGATTAAGTTAGCCTAAACTGACCCTCTTGAATACTTCCTATGATTGTTAAGATAATCTTTCTTCAGACATTTTTTCTGTCTTTGGTAAAATTTCCACACTCAACACTTATACTAGGGAAGCTTTGATGTCAAGATCCTTACATTGTAAACAAATGAAGGCTCAGTTATTCTCATCACATGTGAATCTCTGCTTAGGATTTATATTCAATCCTCTTTTCATTGTATTACATCTACCTTCCACCTACTCTCAAGAATGGAAAGAACAAAATCTGTGATTGATAGATTACGTCCAATTTTAAACAGACTGGCATCTTGAAACAATCACTTTTGATAGCTTTGGAAGCAAAATTTCTAAGACATCTATGTACTCTATGCCTTTTAATTCAACAAAAATGTGAACCGATAGTACATTCAAGGGTCTCATTTACCAATAAAATCTGCACAAGTATCATGAGTTATGACGGCCAGTGACAACAAAGAAAACAAAGTTGTGTTATTTCTAAAAAGAAAAAAAGCAGATCTTTTTATATTCTCTAGAATTATAAAGGGTTTTTTTAATCCTTAAACATTATAGATTTTAGAAACAAATGAGCTTAAAATTTTGATGGGTAATGAAAGTTTGATTTCTGTAAGATAATTTAGAAAGAAAAAATTATTTTATAAGCCACATGTGGATGCTCTGACACAGTCTAAATTGTTCTGAAAATTAATGTAAGCTTTTTCTATAATGAGAGTACAGAATTTTGGCACTTTAATAATAAAACAGGTATATATTTTAACCTCTCATTCTATCCTCATATAAATTTAAGCTGTAACAGCAAGGGAATAAAACAACTCCCAAAAAAGATTGCAAATTGATGCTGTCACCCCAAGGATGATAGATTGATTCAATTAATCAGTAAGTCTTTTCTAAGAGTCCTTCAGGGAGTTATTTACCAGAGGCATACCCTGTTTATTCTCCTCCCATGTGCCTGTCATTTTTCTTCATTATTCTTCTAGTTTTACTCATTATATCCTTTGGGGATATGTTGATCTCCTTGTGCAGAGAGGGTTTGCACACAGCTGTCTAGACATAAATCTTCCAAGCCTCAAACTGGAGGCCACCGGAACACCTGTGCCTCTTGTCATTGTCATCTCAGGCTGAGCAAGACTCAGGGTGAAGTCAGACAAATGGACGCTGAGTTACAAATGATAAGTCACTGAGAAAACATCAAATTGAGTGAAGACTATGAAAAATCCTGCATTGGTAAGGATGTAACAACCTTGTGCTACACACACCATGGAACTAGTCTTCCAATCTCCAAAAGCAGGTAGGTAGGGAAGAGCTAGAGGGCTGAGAGGTTGGGGCCTATACTTGTAATCCATGGGAAAACAAAATGCATTTGGCAATTGCATTGTTTTGAGTGCTGAAAGGTTAATAGTTTTAAAAATGAAATATTTCTATTTCTAATGGGCAAAATTATCTGTCAATTCAAGTAGTAAAGAGTAAAGATTCAAGAAGAAGATGTCTGGAGAACCTCAAGATTAAATCCTGCTTTTGGGGTTAGCTACATAGCTTGTGCGGCCCACTGCAAAATGACAACATGGGGGCCCTTGTTCAAAGAATAGGAAAGAAGTGCTATTAACGGTACTAAATATAAAAATTCATTTTAAAATATTTATTTTTAATCAATATAAATGAATGTAATATCAGTCACTCTTGGCAAATGCATCACAACTGATTTTTTATAATTTTCAATTTTGAGAAGCATCTTCCTGCCAATGTAACTGTTACTGGAGCTATGAAGAATATTTTATAAATGGTGACAACATTGGGATAAATTTCTTGATAAATTATTTTGAAATATAAATAAATTTCTCTCATTTGAGTTAATAGTTCACAGAATCATTTTTCTTAAAAGATTTAACTCTTCATAAAATCAGTTTCATGTAAGTCTAAATTTAATTTTAAATAAAAACTATACAGTAGCATTTTAGTGTTTTTCTCTGCCATTTCCTGCAACTTGTGGAGGTTTTTCAAGAGGCCAAAAAATGGCTTTATGATTTCTATACAATTGAAAACACCTAAATATGTATTCTATCGCTATGTATTCAATTACAAAAAAATAATTTAAAAATTGTCTTTCTCAATAATTTGTTCATCGGAAGCATCATATGAAAATAGAATTTTCAGTCTACTGCTAATGCTACAGTCTTTAAGTTTAATTTCTATTTGTAAGCCTGTGGACATTTGTTTTACAATTTCACAGTAGTTTTAAAAACCAGAGACTCTAAACTCTTTGAAGAATTCTATTAACTCTAATAACTCTTATATTCTCTATTGTAATGTCTGGGTAGGCTTTTTATCTTGTAGTTATTTACTGACAAAGTTTATTGCCTGAGCACCAGCAATTCCTGTCCCAACACTAAGCCAGAGTTAATATTTGTGCAGAAGCTGCAGAGACTGGCTCCCTTGGAGAATTAATAGATAGGCTGGTCCCCTACAGTTCTCAGGGCTGCGGAGGCCCCCCACCCCCCCCCCCGCCCCCAGAAATGGGGCTTCCTTTGCTGCCGCCCCCTGGATACAGCTGCCACTTCTGCTGTTGCTGTTGCTGCTGCTGCTGCTGCTGTCACCACTGCCAGTCTGGTCCCAGGTCTCTCTGTCAGCCCAGTGGCTCCTCCAGTTGCCCTGAGGCAAGCCAGGCCAATTGTTCTGTACATTGCATGCTGCGCCCAGGGGCCTGAGACAGTGTCACTGGGTACAAATGCTAAATCACAAACATTCTCATGGGCTGTCACTCCAGGGCATCTTCTCTGCTCACCACATGCTCAAAAATGATATATTAAGATTTTCATGAAGAAGATTGTAAAACCTTATACCAAGCATCAAACTCCTCTTAGTGTGGGGACTATTGTGGAATGGCACATGTCACATGCCCACAAAGTTAGCCTTGCTTGCTATAGAAGCCAAGAGTAAAATATTCTTCTATATCTACCCTCACTTCAAACTTACTCTCATTCTTACTGAAATAAACAGAATTAGGACATATTTCACTTTTTATTAAAAATAATCCTGGGATTTTTTTCTAAAAATGAAAAGAATAATTATGTTTTAAAAAATAATAAAACACAAAAAGAATAGATTGGATACCTTGGATACCAAAGCCAATGAGTATTTTCAGACCTTCCAATGAATTGGATCAAATATCTGCTGATATGCATAATCGGTCGGGTTTTTATTACACTTCTATTAAAGAAGACTTTTATTGGCATACTGAAATCCATCATGGTGCATGAGCACTAACATTTTATAGCTATAATTCAATCTGGAAACCCAAGTTTAAGAATAAATTTTAAGAATAACAGCAAGGCTTGTTACCCAGTCCCTCCCACTAAATTTCTAAATCAAGAATTCTTGAGGATAGTGATAGTATATATCCAACACAGTTAAAATAAGATAGATATATTGTTAAAATGCATTTAGACACTAAAAATATATCTAATTATAATGCATTGTGAATCAAGAC